>NC_064931.1:244170056-244365056 GCF_023897955.1 Schistocerca gregaria
CTCCTCCGTTTGTAGTGGTCCCTTGTCCCTTCGAATCTCGACTATGGGTGCTTTGTGTGTCTGCACGTCCATCCCTCTTACGCCATCTCTACACTATCCACCATTGTGGCATCCGTTTGGCCACTGGTGCCTTTTACACTAGCAGAGTTTGTATGATGAAGGTGCTGAACTACCACTGTCCTACCGCCATGACTTTCTCCTCAGCAGGTATGCTCGCTGTTTGTCTGCCATGCGTGGCTACCCATCCTATGCCTCATTCTCTGACGATTCCTTTGATCCTCAGTATGGGGCTCGTCCCTCTTCACTGTTACATCCTGGAGTCCATTTTCGGCACTTGGTATGGCGGCTTAACTTCACACTACCTGCAACTTCCAAAATGGTTCTAATGGCTCTGAGCACTGTGGGACTTAACAGCTGAGGTCATCAGTCCCCTAGAACTTAGAACTTCTTAAACCTAACTAACCTAAGGACAATACACACATCCATGCCCGAGGCAGGATTCGAACCTGCGACCGTAGCGGTCGCGCGGTTCCAGACTGAAGCGCCTAGAACTGCACGGCCGGCGAGATGGAATCATTTAGAAATTATTTTGTTAATGTCAACAAACATGCACTGATAAGATTTGATATGGTGGGCGAGCAAAATATGAAAAGATATGGTGGGACAGTATATCCATATACCTGCCTCCCTGTCTGATACGACGGTGAATGCGTCATGTTCGGTTTATCCCCTGCAACTTTCCCGGTGGGTGTGAACCTCATCACCACCTTGGCTTTGTAAAGTCGCCTGTGTTAACTTTTGCCTTCATTCGCTTCCTAAGGACACTACTCCAGTCTCGGTGTATCGCATTCAGTTTCACGACCTTCACATTGAACATCGTAGCTTTGTATACACTGATGGCTCTCAGACTGACAGTGGGGTCTTGTGTGCCTTCGTCATTGGCACCTTTGGCTTTCGATATCGGCTTCCGGCAAACTGCTCTATTTACAGCCGAGCTCTTCGTCCTGTATGAGGCAAAGCAGCACATCCAGCGACACAGCCTTTTCAACTGTCTTCTACTCACTCACTCAGCGGCCTTCAGAGTCTATGTGCGCTGTACAACTCCCATCCCTTAGTGCAGCATCTTCAAATACATATAAATCACATCACATGCACGAGTCATGCGATGTGATTTATATGTATTTGACAATGCTGTTGCTGATTCCGCATTTAACAGTTGACTATGCCACTATGGCTGCATTGCGTTAGGACTTTGATTTTATGCGACAGATCTGATGATAATCATTAAAGACCGAAACGGGTAAGCTGTTAAACAGAAAAGATTGTGACCATAGACGTAAATCAAAGGAAACTTATTACATACACGGGTCCCTGTGTTTTTTCGCGACGATGTCGCAGCTTGTGAAGCTCAGACTTATGAAGCCTCTCCCAGTCCCGGCCCTCCCGCCGGGAGGAGGTCATTTTAAGTAGGCTGCGTGTTGGGCACTGCCTTTTTAGCCATCGTCATTTGGTATGTGGCGGTACTACGCCACTTCGTACATATTGCGCCCAAGTTTTAACTGTACGCCATTTCCTGACGAACTGCCCATTTTTTAACCGTTTACGTTACCGCTTGGGTTTGCCGTCTGATTTATCGGCCGTCTTAGCAACTGACGCGCGGGCAGTCGGCGGCGTTTTACTTTCTATCCGTCAAAGCAGTATGGCGAAGGCCATTTAATTTTTATCTTTGAACCTCCGTTTCTGTATGGTGTCTTTCTTATCCCTTTATCCACGTCCCTGTTTTTAGCTATCTTCTCTGTCACTTGGGACTGACATATATTCGTTTTTTAAATCCTGTCTTTGTGTTCTATAATTTCGACTTGGGCGCGTATGACTCCAGTTGTTTTTAGCGCCCTAAAGCAAAACAAATCCAATCCGCCAGTGCAACTGCGACAGTTTATTCCACCACCTGGCTGAGTTATGTCAACTTTGAAGCATTACACTAGCTTTTTGCGTTGTACTTAAGTAAACTTGGGTTCCGGCAGTGCGGTCCCCTGGCCTTCATGGGTATCAGAGGTATTACAAAAATAGTACTGATTGGAACAGGATGTCAGGCGGAGTCCATGTCTATGTCCTTACCTCTCTACATAGCGCACCTGCGTCCCTTCAGACACCTTTAGAAGCTGTGGCTGTCAGGATGAGAACACAGTGGTAAAGTTTCAAGGTCCTGCTAACTCAACTGGACCTTTCTCTTCAATACAGCCTCCCCACCCATTTCATTGTGGCCCATGCCACATACCCAGCCATTGATCTCTTGGTTTGCAGTCCTGGCCTTCTCCCGCCTATCCACTGGAGATCTCACGGCGACTTGTGTGTTGGTGAGCACTTTCCACTCATCCCGTTGCTCCATAGCGTCACTCACCTGGACGCTTACCAGGTGGGCTCTTACCAAGGCTGACAGCGCTTCTTTCACCTCTGCTACGACTGTTGAATCTCCGTTGCATGGCAACATTGATGAGATGATCCTTACCATCACTACTAGAATTGTTGCCACAGCTGAATGGTTAATCCCTTGTTCCTCAGGTTGCCTCCCAGTGGAAATCAATGACTTGGTTGTCGCCAGAAATCGCTGCAGCCATTAGAGCCTTAGACGGGGGCATTCCAAAGTCATAAGCGCCACCCATCCCTGGAGCACCTCATTTCCTTAAACCAGCTCTCTGCCTGGGTCTGTCACCTCAACCGGTGGAAGCAGGAGTGTTGGGAATGATAGGTCTCCACCATTGGCACATGAATCTCTCCTTCACAGGTTTGGACCAAGCTCAGATGCTTTAACGGATTTCAGACCCCTACAGGTGTACCTGGAATTTCCGCAAATGGAGCTGTATATGCCGATACAGACATCATCAAAGAGCACATTGGCGATCATTATTGTCACACCTCTGCGTCTGAGAATTTCCGCCCCATCTTTTGTCTCCCAAAACACCGGATGGAACGACGACACTTATTTTTTTTTCTCAGTGCCCTTGCTGATTGTTCTGACACATCCTCTGAACCAGAGCGCATCCATTCCGAGATGACTGAACATCTGTCAGCGGATTACCACCACACCTCCTTGCGTCTTCAACCCAATCTGGGGCGTTGGGGAATTCGCGTCGTAATGGGAGCAAAGTATCATCGTTCCAGTACTAAAGCCTGGTAAGAGCTCCTGTAAACGTGTACACGTTTTGCCGGTCTTGGAGTCACTCACGTCCGTCTAGAAAGTATTTACTGAGGTTAACGAAGGCGATGTTGGCCTGATGTACTCTACGATGCCTATTAGCTACACTGTGTAAAGGATCGTCCTAAGAAATGCAAAATTAAGATCAGCCTGAAGATGCCTAAATAAGGTGAAACGCGTAGTTGATACATAAAAAAACTAAAATTGCAACGAAGACTGTTTTCAATTAATACTTAGTTTCTCTCCATTAGACGACAAAGATGCGTTGTATACTCGTCTTCGGAGCTCTTTAACTCTGAATTTTCATACTAGGATCAAAATATTAATTCATTACTAATCCAAGAAATTTATTTGCTTTGTTTCTAATCCTTGCTGATTTATGTTCCGTATAACACTCCTATTTCCCCAGTTTAGATCCGGAAACACAGATAAAAAACTGCTAAATGCAGTTGAGAATAGATCACTTGTTTTTTGCTTCCGAGCCAGATACCTTGGTCGCTGAGTCAGCAGCGCTTACGGTAACTGTCCATACATTATGGGTACATCAGTGGCAATCTAAAATGTTCATGAAAAATGTTCAATTTTTAACCGATTCCATTAATTCCATGTTTATTGCACGTCATAAAACTTATATGCGATTTTCTAAAAAACGAATGGGTGTTGAGCCAATCTACCTTAGTCTTTCATTTTAGGTTATACACAAGCGACCTGTCTTAAGAGTTGAATCGATTGGACGCGTCTGCGGCCTTCTTCTTGTTAGTGTTTGGGGGAAAAATTAGTTTCGTTCTCATTAAGAACAAACCATGTTAAAGTGTATTTTTACGTGCCCAGTCAATTGAGTGGCTTCTGATTTCTCTTGTGCAAAATAACGGTGTTTTCCGTTGCCGCTGGGCGTGACATCAATCATTCAAGAACACTGCCTTGAATGATAAGACTTTCACGTTGCATAAACGAAATTAAAATAAAAGAAACCTTTAGAAATGCCAGAAAAGTCTCATGAGTACTGCTGGTACAAAACCGGTGTAGCACAATACGGAGAGAATCGACTTCAGTTCCAGGGAGGTGCACGTCTTGTGAGCTATCGACTCGATACTGCGCGTCATCGTGCGTGCCTCTCATTGGCTTTGTGGAGGGAATAGCACGCAAGGTTGAAGGCTTGCATATCAGTGATACTGCTTAACACGCCACACAGTTCAGGACTAGCGTTGCCAGTCGTTTTATTATAATAAAAGCCTAAAATCGCTCGATCTTACAGAAGATTTACCCATGTCGATAACGAGCCTTCAGTCTAGACGTTCATTTCATAAAAAGTTGTCCACGGAGCACGCACACTGCCACACGAAGAAAGCTCGTCGAAGAGAGACTGGATAGAAATCCTCAAAAGCAGGAGAGGGAGCGCGCAGTACAACAGAACACCACTTGAGTAGAGAACTGACGCTTAGGGAGGAAAATCGTATAGCTTCCGAACTCTGGATGATTACCGGAACGAAAGGAAGAGATGGATTTTCACTTTTTTTAGTCACGCCGATTGTGATACGCCGTCGGTCTTGTAGCACTAGGGCCCCCACTTCCCTTTAAATCCACTGTCCTTCACGCATAGCTGGTGTTCTTAGTTTTTCTTCATTCAGGCTTGGTGATCCACACTTTCAGCATCCACAACTGTCATAAGATTGCGCAATTTTTTTATGTATAGTAACATCATTTGGCACGGATTGGTACGGCGTTCGACCCCTTCAAATTCAGAAACTCCACCTTATCAGTGGGCTGTACCATTCTATTTTGGCTGCTCTAGTGGCGTGTTTTACGGTACGATGGCGCGTAGATCTCAGTATGTACCATCATTGCAGACGTTCACCCACAGAAAAAATGTCGTTTGCTGTAATAGCTGCCAGTGTCAATGTGGTAGAAACAGATGCGAAACCAAAGGCTCGAATTGACAGGCGTGAACAAACCGCAGAAACGTCAATTTTTTCAGTGGCTCTCACAGACTCTCGATCTCTGGAACTGTCCGGGTGACCCGCCTGGGTGGAACCAACTGAAGACAGTTCTTGCCTTACATCATGAGCCTCTGTCGGTAACGTAGTTTTCCAGGGACATAGGTGCGTCAATCCGGTTGCAGGCGTGTGGTGGCTAGCTTCCACGATGCGAGGCAGCAGTTCAAGGCTTGAGCAGGGGACCCCGCACCGGCAGACGAGACGTAACGACTGTCAGCACCATCCAAATCAAACCCCTTAAGGCGACAACTGTTAATATGCATTCTAAAAAGCAAGGGAATCTGCTTCGCGGTGACCATAAAGGGAGAGAAGCATACTTCGGATAGTACGCGATGCTCCCGGAAATCGGACACGCTGGATTGGCCGCTTGTACTCACCTCAGAAGAAAGCGGAGAAGAGAAATCCTAGCCTATACCCTTCCCCTCTTTTTTAATCAGACCGCTCTCTTGGCGTCAGACGTGAAGGTCGATTTCCGATCAGTGAGGTAGAACTTAGCATTTTCGTCTCTCGCCTCGCCTGTCCGCAATTATGAGTACCACTGACAGCAGGTTCGAATCCTGCCTCAGGCACGGATGTGTGTGATGTCCTTAATTTAGTTAGGTTTAAATAGTTCTAAGTTACAGGGGACTGATGACCTAAGATGTTAAGTCCCATAGTGCTCAGAGCCATTTGAACCACTGACACCACTATACCTCTCGTAGCACTTTATTTTTGCATTTCATCGGCATCTCTTACATACGTCCTATATGGTTCCTTATGCTTAAAGAGAGAAAATAGATACACTGACCTTTAACTTTGGTTCCTTGGGATCTCGATTTTCGGAAGGTGTTCTCTATCAGCCAGTCCCAGCACAGCTACCGAGTGAGGTGGTACATTGATTAGCACACTAAACTCGCATTCAAATCCGCGTTTGACCATCCAGATTTAGTTTTTCGGTTATTTCCATAAATGAATGCAAGCAATTCACGACTGTTCCTCTGAACGGTCACTTCAGTTTTCGTTCCCCATCCTTGAATCAATTTAAGCTCGTGTTCCATCTCTAGTGACCTCGTTGTCGACGAGACATTAAGGTTTAATCTTTCTTCATCCCCTCGAACACAGTTGTCCATAACATAGGGCACACAGCAACTTCAGTTCTGTGTTAGCCTTAAAACGCCTAACCGTCGTATGTCGATCCACCCGACGAAACGTACTCTGTTGGAGATAAGCTACGGCGTCTATAGTTGGCTCTGTAAATCATGCTTTGAGACTGTAGCATGTCGTATATTGGAGAGACTAGAAATATTGAACGAAGTGTAAAGAAAGTGTTGCACTAGAGTCAAACGCGAGAGAGAACTGACGACGTAGTAAAAACTGGATTCTTATTTGAGAGGACGGCATTTCAAATCCCGATCCTGCCTTCCAGATTACTGTTTCCCGTATAATTTCTTACTGCAAATCTTTGAATGGTTTCTTAGGAAAGTAAATAGTGGAGTTTCTTCTGTCCTTCTCAAATTAGTTATTGCTCCACTTTTAACGACTTCGTCGTTAATTGGGTGTTAAGCCGTAGTCTTTCACCTTCCTTCAAACAACGAATTAAATTAGATGTGGCAGAATACAGCCACGCCAACCAGGTAACATTAAATACGAAGCATCGTTATTGACGTGACGAACCACGTATAGCGTAGTAAAAGAAGCAATAGAGTTCGTGACAGACAATTTAATTAAGAGAGATAGAGACTGTAGTCTAGCGAGGGATCTGGCGCTCAATTTGCTGAAATGAGGTCGGAAAAGGTACAAATTATCCCTCCCTGCATGCGTATGTGCGTTTCGCTCTGTTTGTTATAAAACATGGGGATGCTAATGAAATGACTTCCGCTACCGCAAATTGTTCATACTGGACAATTTTCAGAGCAAGCCTTTCTTGTATTGATTTGAAACTTTATGCAGAGTCCGAGGAATCTACGTCCGTTCGAAAACGTACTTGTCTGATGGTAACGCTTTGATAATAAATTGGAGAGGAAAGTACTATTTTTCAACGGATTTAACTTGCCTGTTTGCCAGTTTCACACAATTAGTAAATGTCGTTTCTCCCAGAGTGGTTTAAGCTTTCATTTGTCTGCATATTGTCTAATGGGTTGCTAATGGCATCACATGTATAAAATATTTTCAATGAACGCATCTGTCGAAGTCAGTGTAAAATTGATAGACTGGAATATCTACCTTGTTCTTAGTCAGGAAAGTAGCTAAATTTTAAAGAGGTAACGGACTTCCTGGTATACAGGATGTCCGTCCTAGTACTCCTAAGGCACATTTTCTGATGTTTCGACATTCGGTATTTGCAAAATGTAGCTATAATGAGCCCAAACAAGTACTGCCAGCCTCATCTTTCGTGCGACACCCATTGTCGATGGGAAGGGTAGGTTTGTTTGCCGTTACAAACGCATTTTTAACAAAGGATTTTACGCTCACATTCCATAGTGCGGTTTCAAATTAGTCTACTGAAACATTTTTTATCTCTATGTTTTAACAGACAGTAAAACACGAAGGATAACGAGTACTCCAGCAGGAACTCATGCTCCGCCCTGGCGCACACTGTCCACAAGCGTCATCCAGAAGCGCTGCTCAGTGGCTGCTGGAGTACTAGCTATTCGTGTTATACAGTCACTGTTAATACATACCGACAAAATGAATAACCCGAAAGACTAATTCGGGAACGATATATCAAATGGACACGGAAAATTCCGCTTTAAAATCTGTTTTGTTCTTAACGGGAAATAAACCAATATTTCCGTTATAGACGGGGCGTCACAAGAAAGGTGATAAGTATTTCTTGCGTTGACTTCAGCTAAACTTTGTAATATCGAAATTATAAATGTCTTGGAAAACACCAGAGAAATTAACCTGACGCGACACTGCATAAATCGTGGAATCCTCTCTGCGACCAGATAACTCGATAGGTGGTCAGTCTCCATCACCAAAACTACTTACGCAGATTAAATTTACTTCGATTGCAGGCACGTATCTCTTGGTACACAATGAAATGCCCGCGCCACTGTACTGTTGCACGCCACTAGTGGAGCCAAAACCAAATGGTACAGTCCGTTGCTAAATTCGGTATTGGCTGCGTCAGTTTGCTTCGAATCCTCTAGAGTCGTTGAGGTATTTTTCTGTCAAGGGTATTGTCTTAAGACCTTTTCTCTTCTTATACTTCGGAGTCTGAATAGCCTTTTTGTGGGTCTTGAATTTCTGAGACACTGTCGTTTTGTTACTTCTAAAGGAAAGTGTCACTTGGAGTGCTTGTACCATTCAGTTGAGTTGGAACTGAAACTGTGACCAACGAAATAGTCTTCGAAAGTTGACGCAGGAAACTGGGGAAGTTGTCGAAATATCGCTGAAGGAAAATGACATTATCTCGGCTCAAACGTGGAAACTGATAAAATGTAAATCATTGCCAGGTTGTTACTCAGAATATTATGGAATTTGTATACTCCTGTCTCAAAGCAAAGTAACTTAAGAGCTGTTCGAAGAAACCGTGGGGCCATTTCATGGTCTGCTCATCAGCAGGGCAATACACAGACATGTATCGTACATGGAACGTCGTAAATACTGTACTTTAGTGATCTTTGCTAATTTCTCCGAAGTAACTATTGTGGGTCCCTGGCTAAGATTATTTCAAGAAATAAACGTTACACGGCTAAATTTTCTTTGTTATTTAATCACAACGAAATATGTAAAGAAATAAAGGGGAGTTGTATAAGCGTTTATCCGCCTCCATAACTATGTGATCTGCGCACGTGTCTGCCATGCAGAGGATCCGGTTTCAGTTCCTGGTATTGCCAGGGATTTTCCATAGTGTGAAGACTGGGATGGGGTCCACTCAACGTCGTGATGACAGATAAGGAGCTCCTTGAGAAGGACGGCTCCATTGTCTGGAAGCCGTGAACGAACAGGAAAGCAGTGCGCTGACCCCTCGCTCCTCCATGCCGCATTCGAGTGACACTATAGGCAGACGCTGACACGGCGACCGGTGAGCATCGCGCCGTCCTCTGTACGAGATCGCCGTGTTTACTTTTTCAAGTTGTAGAAGAGTTACTTCATGGAAATATTGTAACTGTCGTATCACCCATTTCGCTTAAGGCAAATGAAGAGATGATTCCTTTGAAAAAGGGCACGGCCGACTTTCTTCCTCTGCGTTCCTAATCTAATGACCTCGCTGTTAGGTCCCCTTCCACGAAACAGCCAACAAAGACAACACGCCACTAAAGTGCTGGGCATAAACCACCCATCAGAAGCGTAATGTGCCTAAAATTCAGGCTACTTCAAAAATTACGGTATTATTCTTGTGGTACAACATTAACTGGCTTCGTAAACTCGGAAAACACTGTCACCTTCCAACCTAGCCTAGAACTTTGGCTACTCCACTTAGGTCTTTCACCACAAGCTTCATTCCAAAGAATGTCCGTAGCTCGTGTTCTTCTGGTTAGCGTAGCTTCCTCTAGGCTGCGGGGTCCTGGGTCTGATGGCCAGTCCGGTCGAAGATCTTGTTCGCTTGGGGTTTGGGTGTTGGTGTTCTAACTAATTCATCGTATTTTTTATCGACGCTCAAATCGCCGAAGTGGCGTCAAATACACACACTTATAATAGGTGTCAGAACAAACCAAGATGGTATCTCCCGGCTAATTATGGCATGATCATTTCATTTTATCCAACAACTAAAAAAGACAAACAAGCGAAATAAACTTCAGTGCTATGTTCTGAGTTTGGCTAAGTGAACTTTGACGGTAGATCATTGCGTTATAGGTTTAAATGTTCAGATGTGTGTGAAATATTATGGGACTTAACTGCTAAGGTCATCAGTCTCTACGCTTAAAAACTACGTAACCTAAAGTATCTTAAGGACTGAAACGCACACGCACACGCGCGCGCGCGCCCGCCCGAGGGAGGACTCGAATCTCCGCCGGGACCAGCCGCACAGTCCATGATTGTAGCGCCTTAGACCGCTGCGTTATAGGTGAAAGGCCACGTACGTCTCTACGTTTTTCTGAAACATAATTTTAGCCGATAATTCTCGTTTGCGCTGGAACTTTTAAGCCAAAGGGGAGCCCTGCCCTAATAAAGGCATGATTTGATTCGATCTCAGAAATCTTTGAACAATACGGTGGATATTGTGTGTGTTTAAACAATGTATCTGACGTGTGAATTAATCGCACAGTGTACGTATAATTAAGTTACTAATTACAGAAACTTTTACTTGATTTACGGCGTGGCTAACAGCTGTAATAGCACGGGATGGTATTAGTGATAGAGCACTTCACTTCTGTCAGTTGTGGGTTGTTTTCGTTTGATGAGTTAAGCGTAAGCCGTGCGCTTCGATCCAATAGCAATTACCGCCGCTCTCGTTCACTTAATAGCAACGGTTGGCGGATCTAAGTGATGGATGGACCCAACGACATCTAAGTGCAGGATCTTTACCTAATGTTGTCAGTGTCTGCTTGCAGTAATCTGGCGGCATAATAGGTCACGCTTTTCTCTTCCTCAAACGTAGCTGCGTTAATTTACACTACTATAAAACAGGGCACTGCTTTCTGTGCCCTAAAACGGTACTCCGTAACAGATTTTGTGATATGATATGAATCTGAATTAAACATGTTCGATTTAAGCCTACTTCGTCACTTTCTGCGTCAATTTTTCCACTTTGGAAGTAGTGGAATATTGAAATAAACATCTTCCTGGTACTCTGTGGTACCTTGGTGATAGCGAAATTTTGTAGCCTGGACTCAGTGATATGAGTCAATGGCAGACTTTTTGATCAGTGACTGCCCAAACGCCATCCAGATTCTGTTGGTCCTAAGTCAGAGTGTCACAGACGAGGTCAAAGATACTCCAGTAGGAATAACCGGTAACTCATCAGCGTCATAATGTACATAGTGTTTCCTCAAACTATTATACAGAAATTCTGGAGCGATTGTGTGGTACATTGTTACAGATGTTAGAAGCGATTCTTTCGTGAAACTTCCTGGTAGGTGAAAACTGTGTTTGACAGAGTCTCGAACTCGGGACCTTTGCCTTCCATGGGCAAATGTTCTGAAATGAGGTACTGGGGGAAGTAAAGTTGTGAGGACGGGTCGTCAGTCGTTCTTGGGTAGCTCAGTTGGTAGAGCACATGCCCGCGAAAGGCAGAGGTTCAGAGTTCGAGTCCCAGACCGACACAGTTTTAATCTGGCAGGAAGTTTCATATCAGCTCAATCTGCCCTGCAGAGTAAAAAATTCATTCTGATTCTATCCTGTCTGCAATTGTCAATTTATTGTTTTTCTGTATCAAGATAAAATTTTGTTCTTAGTCTTAATAAAGTACCCTTTGTTGGCTGTATGACTATCAAAATCAGTGATGACAAATGTTGTGATGCTATTCTCTCGCATGTCTTGCACTGTATATAAATTTCTACAACATTGTACTTCTGAGTGCAGATGTCATACTTACAAAACCTGTCCAACTGCATCAATAAAATCGTAGCACGTCACTAGGTTAAATTTACATGAGTCATAGCCTGCACATAAAATAGGATAGGTCATGTCCGCCTTCGTCGTCTTCATTCCGAAGACTACTTTGGTGCAGTCTGTTCTGTGCAAGCCTCTTCATCTCTGAGTAGCAACTGCAGACAAGGGGAATTTCAAAACGTTTGAACGATATTATGGCAGACCAGATTATATTGAATGTTAAGTACATTCCACCGAGCGAGGTGTCAGAATAGTTAGCACACTGGACTCTGATTAGGGAGGACAACGGGTCAAGTCCGCATCCGGCCATCCAGATTTAGGTTCTCCGTGATTTCCCTAAGTCACTCCAGGCAAATTCTGGGATGTTTCCTTTGAAAGTGCACGTCCGACTTCCTTCCCCGTCCTTGACACAGAGCTTGAGCTCAGTCTCTGACCTCGATGTCGTTGGGACGTCCAACCCAGTCTTCTTGCCTTCCTTTTGTGCTAATTTCCAGTGTGTGACTATGTTGGAAAATTGTGTCATGCAACCGTATCAAAGTCTCTGTAGACAACTGTCTGAACGTTTTACCTATCGTTCATTTCTTCGACTATGGAAATTCGCTCCTTGGTCACGAAGACATTCTAGAAGCGCTGTGTGGACGTCCTCGTCGTCGGAAAATCTGCGATAGCTTCAAATGAGTTAGATCTCCTGGACATTGGCTGTTCTCGATGTCGATGGCCTTCCTTCCCGGTAAGCGTCATAGATGTCTGAGAGGCCTTGGTCAAATTGTTGGTACCATTTTACTGTGGCTGGATGCGGCATTGCATTTCGTCCATGTACCATCAGAATACGGTGCGGCGATGTCCATCGAGGGGGATGTGTTTTAGTAATTCATTTCCCGGTGATATTCGGGGCGATCAAAAGTTTCCGTTTCACGGCATTGCTGCAGCGTATATGCAACGAAGCAAGATTCCGATGCGGCATATAAGCACCGACGTGTAGGCAAGAGATTACTGTGACATTCGTGTCTTCACAACGTGTGAACGGTAAATGTGGAAATGTGAATAACAGCGATGTTGCTACCAAATGCGTCCAAACAGGACCAATGTGCTGTTATTTGTTCTTTGGCTACTGGAGGACGAACACCAGTAAATGTCCCTCGGAGAATGAAGAATGCGTGAGGCAGTATGTCTTTAGAAAACGACAGTTGTGGAATGGTACGCAAGTGGTGTTTCTGATTTATGATAATGCACGTTCCCATATCGCTAATTTAGTATCACAGAAGTTACGCCAGTACAAGTGGGTGGCCTTGAAGGGACAATGATTCCCGTCGGACAAGAATGTGCAGCAGGAAATTTCCGACTTGTTCACCCAGCAGGACACAATGTTTCATTAGATGGGTATTTCAACCTAGTGCGTTGGTGGGATGATTGCCTCAGTGCTCACAGCAATTTTGGTTGATTGGCATACCGATTCTAGACCGTAAGGCCTTCGAATTGAAAATTTTTGATGGTCCCCTTATATATGTTAATTATTGCTGTTTCCGCTTATTACTGTAAAAAACAATTACGATTACAGTTTAGAGTAATGTTCATGTTCAGGCAGAAATCTGGAATGCAAAATGCACACAGGCATGAAGACGGCCACTAGCCCAAACGCCAAGCGAGTACAAAAGATGTCGAAGTGATAGAGTACGTAAATACACACACAACCAACTATACACAAAGACGCAAAGAGATTTTCTCAGGTTCGCACGGTCCTGCCTGACAGTATAACATCTGGTTTTAACCTCTTGACATGAGTTCATTCTAATAGCCATAGCTGTAAAATTAAAATTATAGACATGTCTGTACTCACAAGTATAACGCTGTAGTTATTATTTGTACGGGAAACATGCAAGAGACCAGCGTGGCATTTGCCGACGCCGATTTTGATGCAGTCAGCAAGTACTACCTCCAAATAGCATGAAGGGCCGAAAGTGTAAAATATAAAAGAAAATAAACAAAAACTAGCAGTTGCAGGTGGGACGGAATCAAATTGGTTCAAATGGCTCTGAGCACTATGGGACTTAATATCTGAGGTCATCAGTCCCCTAGAACATAGAACTACTTAAACCTAACCAAACTAAGGACATCGCACACATCCACGCCCGAGGCAGGATTCGAACCTACGACCGTACGGTCGCGCTGTTCCAGACTGTAGCGCTCGGCAACCCTGGCCGGCGAGATGGAATCATTTAGAAATTATTTTGTTAATGTCAACCAACATGCACTGATAAGTTTTGATATGGTGGGCGAGCAAAATATGAAAAGATATGGTGGGTCAGTATATCCATGTACCTGCCTCCCTGTCTGATACGACGGTGAATGCGTCATGTTCGGTTTATCCCATGTAAACATCCCTTGTACGATGTACTTCTACCTCAACTTCAGTGTGTGTCAACGCATGCCGCGCCACATCAGTTCGGTTCCATAAGTCGATGGTCCGATGGCGGTGTTCTTAATCTCCAACAAGCCAGTGACCTCTAATTCAGTTATTTGTGGTCTGTATTAAGAGGCTTCCCAGCTGCCCTCATGTGTCTGAGTGGCAGTCGTTTCGGGCCTTTCCAGAAGTCAAATCAAAGTTCGTTACATGCACTGGAACCCAACCAAAACCTCGGAGTCAATAAGAAGTGATACGAACCTTTTCATGCTACGAATGCGATGAACTTTGTAATATTAGTTTTTAAACCATATTAATTAGTTCGTATAAACTAAAACGCCTTTTGCATACTACAAATAACTGAATTTACTCAGACGCGTTCCTCATTGACTGACAAGGTTCTTGAGTGGGTTTTCTGGAATGTTACATCATATTAGTTTGCAGATGCTGAAATTAGGCTTAAAGCGTATCTCACACAAATTTTATAACAAGCTGAAAGTTGAAATTTTCGAGTTCTTTCGCGTTTTATTAATATGTTTGTTGACATTTCTGTGTTGCATTACATTATTTGCTTATAGTGTGGTTCGCGCTATATATTTACTGTAACTGGCATCACTTTAACGGTAACGTTTGATGTACTGGAAAACATGGCTGGAATAAGGGTAAATTACCTCATGTGGGCTGTTATGGAGGCAAATTAATGTAGACCAACAAATAAAACTCAAAAAACGGTTAATTTTCAACACTCAGTACTTTCACATTCTAGCGATTAGGAACTACTCTGAGTTATATGCAAAACCACTGCATAATCTCATGACTGAGGACATGAGACGATGAACGTTATCCACATGGCGTGTTTTGGCCATACGTATGGCTGTTATCTCGGTGCAGTTCAAAGGGATTAGACAGTTGTCGGAAACATGGAATACAGTATCAGGATTATGGAACTAGCAGTGATAAATGTTTATTACTAGTGAAACAAACTTCATAGATGGTCGGAGTGGGCGAGCGGTTCTAGGCGCTACAGTCTGGAACCGCGCGACCGCTACGGTCGCAGGTTCGAATCCTGCCTCGGTCATGGCTGTGTGCTATGTCCTTAGGTTAGTTAGGTTAAAGTAGTTCTAAGTTCTAGGGGACTGATGACCTCAGATTTTAAGTCCTATAGTGCTCAGAGCCATTTAAAGCTTCATAACAGCTGTCCTAAATAAAGTTTGCATCGTAAACTGCTGAGAGGTGGAACACTAGGAAAAACGTCGTTCAAACATTTCAAAACATGGACATTTGGTTGCTAGCTATAATGCGTACGTATAACCACATTAAACAATATTTTCAAAGTAGTACATACAGCCTGTTTACCTTACCAGTAGTTTTTTCTTTAGAAGTATCAATTAACGACAAAAATGACTGATTTTCTCCTTCAGTAGAACGTTTTCACTATACAAAAGGTTATTCAATGAAAATCGATTTACCAGCTTAAGTTCTTATTTGTACTCAGCGCTCCGGACACGAAAACTGACAACGGCCGGGAGAACGGTGTGCTGACCACATGGCCCTCCATATCCGCATCCAGCGACGCCTATAGGCTGAGGATGACACGTCGGTTGGGCAGTACCGTTGGGTCTTACAGAGCTGTTCGGACGGAGCAGTAGTACACTGTGTTGGTACAGCGTTTGAAAACACGAATTATTTATCTCTTTCAGGTAGCTTGTTCAACACTCAACGGAAAGAATAGAAAAGTTGTTACCGAACGTTTTCTATATCTCTCGAAAACAAAGAAATAATAAAATAGATGAAGACGACACAAAAAAGAAAGCCCTAATGTAACAGGAGCGAGCGCAGCGAAAACAGGTTAACTTCCGATGTTGATAAACGATGATGCCGTCTCCGCCGCCGCCACCCACGTCAGCGTCAAAACTTTCTTCGTGCGAAACCTTGACTTCGACGTTCCGTTCCGTTAAGTGTGAACCGACCTTGAGGCGGCGAAGCGTTAAGCAAACTGGCTGCGTGTTCGAGAGGAGGGGAATTTAAATTTCTGGCCGGACATCAGGATTCACTAATTGTCTGCTTTCGAGTGCCCATTCGATTTTTTTCCATTTTATGCCCGATATTCACACGACCGACACGGTCTTCTCCACGTGCTGCGCGCTGTGTTGTGTACTCGCTGCCTGAGCTGCCACCGGGTGAGTCACCGAAGCAGCTTGCAGAAAAATAGAAACAATAGCTCCGTTGAACACCCGAAAGCGCGTTATTACACAGTGACTTTCAGAGAAATTGAGATCAAACATGGGGTCAGCTTTCCTGGCGTTGCTGCAAGTCACTTACGGTTCATGCCAGGTTAGCTCCTTAAGCGAATCGTGACCGACTTCCTTCCGTATCCATTCGATGTGGCGTTAGATTCCATTACTCTTTTCCTTTGAAGAAGACTGATCGTAGGTACTACTCTGCGCTCTCGAAATTCTTTCACCCTCGTGGTCATAAGACGACATAAAATTTGGTGAAAGTAGTGTTAAATGACTGATGTTGGAACACGGGATCATTGAATTTTTTGATTCTCTAAAAGACGAACAGCATATTTCCTCCCTAGTATCCCATTGGAGTTGGTTGGAAATTGTCACTGCTCCTTGGGAAGAAACTTCCCGAACACATCATCGATGACGACTTACGGTTGATTAACCGTTCATATGGCTGTAACTGTTTCAAAAATATGACTAGGTTCTTCAGAGACCGCTAATAGGCACAAAATTTTCTGACTTACTTAAATTATCGAATGAAGCAACAGGTTTATAGGTATAAACCTTGCCTTAAAGCTAAAGCGACAGTACAAAAATACTTTTTTAAAAAAAATGTACACATAAACAGGGTGCATTCAGAGTTTTCTTAAACAAAACACAGAAATCACAGTCAAATCCGTTGCACAGAACAATGGCTATCATGAACATAAAATACTCTGACTTCCACAACTCAAGCAAAACCAAAAGACGAAAAAAACTGCAAAACCACAGAAACACAGGAACACTTAACTACGAATTATATCATTCAGGAGTCATTTGAGAAAAAAATAGCCAAGTTGTTTAGACACTGGTACCACCATCACTTCCGCCACCACTGACGGCTTCTGGAAGAGGCTGATGCATGAAATCTCACAGCCAGCTGAGAAACACAACAAATAAGGAATTTCTAAAGTCAGTCATCGCAAAAAATACTACGTTGGCGAAACGGGCGGAAATTTTAAAAGCCAATTTATAGAACATGCTGACTGTTTAATACTTCAGAAAGCTAACAGCACGGCTATAGCGAAACATTCAGATGAAGCAGGACACATTGTTGCAATGCGAATAACACTACACGCATACAGTTGGTATATAAACATTGCGTCACCGGAGTAACGGGGTGGCGACTGAAGGGGCATTTAGCCACCCATTAAATTAGCCCTGTCAAATTCGTTCACAGCCATGCTGACCCTGCGCCGATGCGGGGCAAAGGCACAAAAAAATAGGACACATTGTTATAATAGACAAAAATCTTAAAGTACTGCATGCATCAGAGGAGAGCTGGAAAATAGACGTCTTGGAGGAAGTGCAAATATTTATTCATGACCAGAAGTGAAAAACAGATCCTAAACGTTGATGAATTCTTCTCGGGTTATCAGCCGAGTGGTGGCTCTCACTATAATATATTTTGTGGAACAATATCAGATGAGAGAGCATGGTATGCAGGAGACAGTGCAAATGACTGAGGACACCAGGATTGAAACACCGATAGTTACATCCAAACAAGCTTTGTTTTAACTGCCATCTTGTTTCTGCTGCATAGTAGTTTTTATTGCGATGAGTTGTAAATGTCACTTGCACGTTCGGTTAAACGTTTCTGTACTGCCATTTTAGCCTGAAGATCATCTTTGTCTCGAAACATGTTCCTCCATTAAACCATTTGCTTAAGCCAACCAACTTGGTGACTGGGTGCAGTTTCTGACAAACCTTCAAATATCCTCTGAGGTTTCTCGGACTATAATGTAGCTACAATTTAGTCTGCATCATAATTTCTCCCTGTGTAAAAAATCGCACAGGCGTATGTAGTCTTCCCAGTTTGCACTCCAAGATTTTCTCAGACGTTTGTAATTCTTCGGCTGTGCTCAGAGCTCGTTTCAGCTATTGCGTAATCATTTATCCCTGGGCTTCCTAGGATTGCCTGATACACTGTCGTCGGCTTCTTCATAGGGAAAGCTGAATTTGGGAAGAGCCTGATGAGTTTCCTTGGAACACTTAGCATTTAAGATGGTACCTCGCACAATAAATGGGGATGTTATACTGAATGCGTAAACCATTTAAAGAGAAGGGATAAAGCATGGATATGCTCTGTGAGTGTGCTGACGGTGCATGTCTACATGTACATGACTAATCTGCAATCAACAGTTAAGTGCCTGGCAGAGGGTTCAGTATTCTCGACCTAAGGTAGTAGGTAAAGTGCTTTGCCATTGCAAGGAACTCGCGTGTGGCATTTCGGATGTATAATTGTACACAGAGCATGAATATGAAGATAATGTTGGCTGCCGTTTCATAGAGGACAATGACGTGTAATGTCATCCGGTGGACAAATATCACAATGACGCAGGCTCTGACAGCACACAGAACTGCAACAGAAGTAAAGATTTTGGACACAATCTAACACGGCTGCCTTCATTAGATGTTTCCTGTGTATGCCGTTCTAAAAGGTCACCGGTGCACGCAGCATACCAATGAATATATAATTAACGTCTTCCTAGGACAGTCTGACAATTGTGAAGCTTAATTTGAAAGAAGAAAAATTCTACTAATGAGGGAAAAAATGTTTTGAGTAGTAGACGGTCATCTGTGAATTCAAATTTATCGTGAAAATACGCCTAAAAACTACCCATGAATTCTGGAAACTGCGTAAAAAGTTAACCTTCAAAGAATTTGCAAAGTCGAGAGAGATTCTTCAGACATTAAATCTTGTGCATGCAGCGGGTTCCGCGGCCGGTGTCCTCTTCAGTAACACATTTCCGGGCATATGACCGCATCGGATCCTACTTTCTTTCATCACGATGTATTTACACATGGACGAGTGCACACGAACTCCGCTGGGCAGGCCAGTAGTAGCAGAACATAATAATTTAAATCTACATGCATAATTCGCGAATCACCGTGAACTTTGTGACAGCCGATACTTTTTATTGTACCGTACATCATAGTTTATTCCTGTTCCATTCATAGATGTGGCATGGGTAGAACGACTGTGTCTCTGTGCGAGTTGCGATTTGTTAATTGGACCTGGTAAATCGGTACGGTACATACATGAGGAACTACAAAATATTCATACATTTCTTGAAGATTTCTAAGCAGTTCCTTATGTACGGCGTCGCATAGAATGTCTCACAGTTCAGGTATTGTGACTTTCGTGATACACTCTGGCCAATTACACAAGCCTATGGCCATTCGCAAAGCCCCTTTATGTACTCTTGTATGTGTTATCAGTCTTCGAAAAAGTTTCATAAACTTAAGTCTCCCTTTCCACCATTCGAAATTTCTGGAGTGATCTGCACCACTCAAAGTTTCATAGCTTTCATAAACAGCCCATCACATTTCCTGCAAGTGTCTCGCTCCCAGCAAGACCTCTACTGTTTTAGTATTTCATAATTCTCTGGCATTTTAACTTTTTATTTTAAGCTCAGTTTGCGACAACTCGTTAAAGGATCGTATCATTACTACCAGAAAAAACTTCCACTACACCTACTACTTTTGGAAACAGCTTCACATCAGTGGTGGATTTTAATTCTCATGAATTCCTGTGTGAGCTCCAACAAAAACTTTTGCCAGCTTTCAGAACGCTTTATTGGTGATACAAAGAAAAATTTCTCGATACTTCCTTGGAAACTTCCAACCTTATTTCGGCGAAAAATGAGAGGTTAAGCAGTTATGTTTCACTGGCTGTGATATGGAACGACTCGTGATCCAGTCTTTTCGACCTCAAAATACACTCCTGGAAATTGAAATAAGAACACCGTGAATTCATTGTCCCAGGAAGGGGAAACTTTATTGACACATTCCTGGGGTCAGATACATCACATGATCACACTGACAGAACGACAGGCACATAGACACAGGCAACAGAGCATGCACAATGTCGGCACTAGTACAGTGTATATCCACCTTTCGCAGCAATGCAGGCTGCTATTCTCCCATGGAGACGATCGTAGAGATGCTGGATGTAGTCCTGTGGAACGGCTTGCCATGCCATTTCCACCTGGCGCCTCAGTTGGACTAGCGTTCGTGCTGGACGTGCAGACCGCGTGAGACGACGCTTCATCCAGTCCCAAACATGCTCAATGGGGGATCTTGCTGGCCAGGGTAGTTGACTTACACCTTCTAGAGCACGTTGGGTGGCACGGGATACATGCGGACGTGCACTGTCCCGTTGGAACAGCAAGTTCCCTTGCCGGTCTAGGAATGGTAGAACGATGGGTTCGATGAGGGTTTGGATGTACCGTGCACTATTCAGTGTCCCCTCGACGATCACCAGAGGTGTACGGCCAGTGTAGCAGATCGCTCCCCACACCATGATGCCGGGTGTTGGCCCTGTGTGCCTCGGTCGTATGCAGTCCTGATTGTGGCGCTCACCTGCACGGCGCCAAACACGCATACGACCATCATTGGCACCAAGGCAGAAGCGACTCTCATCGCTGAAGACGACACGTCTCCATTCGTCCCTCCATTCACGCCTGTCGCGACACCACTGGAGGCGGGCTGCACGATGTTGGGGCGTGATCGGAAGACGGCCTAACGGTGTGCGGGACCGTAGCCCAGCTTCATGGAGACGGTTGCGAATGGTCCTCGCCGATACCCCAGGAGCAACAGTGTCCCTAATTTGCTGGGAAGTGGCGGTGCGGTCCCCTACGGCACTGCGTAGGATCCTACGGTCTTGGCGTGCATCCGTGCGTCGCTGCGGTCCGGTCCCAGGTCGACGGGCACGTGCACCTTCCGCCGACCACTGGCGACAACATCGAGGTACTGTGGAGACCTCACGCCCCACGTGTTGAGCAATTCGGCGGTACGTCCACCCGGCCTCCCGCATGCCCACTATACGCCCTCGCTCAAAGTCCGTCAACTGCACATACGGTTCACGTCCACGCTGTCGCGGCATGCTACCAGTGTTAAAGACTGCGATGGAGCTCCGTATGCCACGGCAAACTGGCTGACACTGAAGGCGGCGGTGCACAAATGCTGCGCAGCTAGCGCCATTCGACGGCCAACACCGCGGTTCCTGGTGTGTCCGCTGTGCCGTGCGTGTGATCATTGCTTGTACAGCCCTCTCGCAGTGTCCGGAGCAAGTATGGTGGGTCTGACACACCGGTGTCAATGTGTTCTTTTTTCCATTTCCAGGAGTGTAAGAACGCTCATTGATCACCCTGGATTTGTCACATTTCCGCAAATGATGTATGGTCTCTCACAAATAAAAGGCAACGAACTGTATCACGACAACGCTCACACAAGGGTACACAACGACGAATGGCAGCACGTTTGCACATACAATTCTCAGTGTGTGTAAAGCTGCGGTGTAAGCAAGAGTTCAGCATGTATGATATCTTGCCTCGTTAATACGTTTCGTATAATGGTGATCGGCAACAGTCTACATGCGCCATTATTACGACAAAACGGAATTCCGGTAAATAGAGGTTATATTTTTAAAATATGCACCGAACGTAATTTACAAAAATTACTTCTTGGCATCAATTGCTCTTAAAGGTTAGCACTTTACGAAAGATGCACAAAAACCATGCTCAGACTAATTTTCCCACACACATTGCCCACCTCCTCTTTTCAGCGAAAATACATTCGTATATCAAGTGAAATAAGCTTCCGTAGAGACGAGACGAGGCGCACCAGTGCTCGTCATATGATGTAGCCACAACTGAAGCTCGAAGCCAGTGCCAGTCATCATAAAATAAATTATACGAGTAGGGCGCAATAACAATAACGAGGTGTAAAATCTGGACGTGGCTATGATAAGATAGAAATGCAGCACTCTCATGGAGGCCACTTTCAACAGTGGCCAAAACGCTGGTCTCCGTAAATTAACACGGTCACATAACCAGAAACGTATCACTTAATTTACAATTGTTACTGTTCAACTCTGTATCAACTTCTTGTACACAGTTTCTTTAAAGGATATATTCCGAAATGATTATTCGTTGTATAAACGTAACTTCTGAAAGCCACGTAGCCTTATAAGACTGGACTTGGGGACTGGACTGTGGCTCGTGTAAGTAGTAGTCTGAAAAAGTTGGCCATCTTTCTAAATAGATTAAACAACTGTAGTGTGACTAAACTACTGAAATTGTCTTGTCGAAGTCGTCGAAAATAGGTGCACAGTGCACCTGTTTTACTTTATATTTTCCTAAAAGGCTATTAGAATGACAGTTATATCTTAAAATCGCTCCATTTTAGGAAATGAAGTTCACGTGACTTTGTGGGTTGATGTATAACGGACATGGTTACGTGGCTTGTCTTTAATGTTTACTGACCCTATGCCTTCCTCATAAGCAGGTATCAACCTATTAAACTGGGCGATAAATGAGCATCATTAGCGAAAGTAATTTTGTGACTTTGAAACGAAACGTGATCATTGTACTTCTCAGAGCATAGCGAATCTAAATTGTGATTGACGATTTTTATACAGGGTAATTAATGTAACTGGACAGAAACATTCCTTTTGATAATAAACGCACCAGATTTTGCTGAAAGAATTTACTTCCATATGGAGTGGTTCTAGAACTGCAAATGTCCACCCTGTAACAAAGCACTCACCGTACCTTAAACAGCACACAAACTTGTTCACTGAATTTTAAAATATTTGACACCACAAACGGTCGGCAAACCAGTCAATAAAACAAAATTTTTAAAAGGTTACAGTACTACTTTCGACGCACTGAGTAGTCATTATCAAATGTAATAACTAACTTAAAAAACCGTGATCACATCTGAAAATGACTTAGTGCGTCGAAACTAGTAATGTAACATTTTTTAAATGTTGTTATGTAGAAGATTGTGGCTTGACTAACGTTTGTAGTGTCAAAAAATTTTAAATTTCGTTCAGACACCCTCCTTGGTGACAGTTACGTCGAAACACTAAATGTTAATAGAACGTCACGAAATTTTAAATTTCACAACGAACTGCAGTTAAGCAGTCTCCCATAGAATAAAAAAAGTTTTCACCAATTTTGTTCAGAATGTCAATGGCAAGCGAGTCTCCTAAACTTTTGACGAGTTCTGTTTTCTTGACACGACCCACTCACGTCGGACGGTGAACTGAAAATAGTCCAATCAATGTAACTGGACTTACTTACCTTACATATTCAGCGAGTTTATGTCCGAACAATATTTCTCTGCAACGCCAGAAGGGGAGGGGGGGGGGGGTGTTTTGGAGGAGGAGACAAGACAGCGAGGTCATCGGTCTCACCGGATTAGGGAAGGATGGGGTAGGAAGTCGTCCGTGTTCTTTCAAAGGAACCATTCCGCCATATACCAGGAGCGATTTAGGGAAATAACGGAAAACCTAAATCAGGATGGCCGGTCGCGGGATTGAACCGTCGTCCTCCGCAACGCCAGAAAGGATTCCAACAAAAGCTAGCACGCTCGCATCAGTTTAAAAGAACAAAAAATGGTGCACGGTTAAGTTGACGAGCAGGATAAAGCGTATTTCGGCGTGTTAACAGGCAGGTATAGGCGACGCTCCACAACCCACTCGCAGATTGACTAAATTTGAGGACCGAGCGAGGTGGCGCAGTGGCTAGCACACTGGACTCGCATTCGGGAGGACGACGGTTCAATCCCGTTTCCAGCCATCCTGATTTAGGTTTTCCGTGATTTCCCTAAATCGTTTCAGGCAAATGTCGGGATGGTTCCTTTGAAATGGCACGGCCGATATCCTTCCCCAGCCCGAGCTTGCGCTCCGTCTCTAATGACCTCGTTGTCGACGGGACGTTAAACACGAACTACCTACCTACTAAATTTGAGGAATCAGTGCAGTTACTGCCGAAGATGGGAGGCATCTGGAAATGGCCGTCCCTACAAAATAGTTAGTCCAACAAGGTTTACAAAACAATCGCCCTCGATACGACGCTGATTGAAATTCCATTCGCATAACTTTGATATGGACTTCCCTGACCAGTTACTATCGGAACGGCGCTTCTCTAAAATCGCTGGCCTGTTGTCATGCCTACTAGATTACAACTCCAAAGAGTACTACCGTCTATGGCTAGCTTCACCGATGAACCTCACTTTCCCTGAACCCAACCAATCAATTTAAGTCTCACACCTTTTTTCCTACCGACTGCCGTCCTTCGTCGGATTTTCTGTCATTATGGTATTAACCTTCGACTCTGAAACAATATGGCAAGTTTTAAACGTTCACCATCAATCTGGCAATCGGACACTGTCGAATACTTTTTTCCTGAAGAATCGCTTCTCTGTCCACATCAGAGAACTACCACCTAGGGGAGAAGTGTTACAGTCGGCTTGCATTTCCTTGCCATCATTCAGAGATGAATTTATGCGGGCTGCAGCATCGCCAGCGAAGAGCCTGACAGCGCTGCCTACTGTATCTAAGACGATGTATACTACTGTGTGTGTGTGTGTGTGTGTGTGTGTGTGTGTGTGTGTGTGTGTGTGTGTGGGCGCGCGCGCTGCAGATCCTCAGACGCATTTCCTCTGGTTGATTTTGGTGAAGGGACCAAACAGCGAGTTCATGGTCACCTTGGGTTAGGGAAGGATGGGGAATGGGGAAGGAAGTCGGCCGTACCCTGTCAAAGGAACCATCCCGGCATTTGCCTGAAGCGATTTAGGGAAATCACGGTAAACCTGAATCTGGATGTCCGGACGCGGGTTTGAACCTTCGTTCTCCCGAATGAGTCCTGTGTGCTAACCGAAGCGTCATCTCGCTCGGTGTACTCTGGTGTTGGGGCGGCTATTTAGTTTTTTATTTCATCCCTTACGGTCAGAGAATACCATAGGTGGTTTCATAAATTAAAATGTAAGAAATACTGCAACCAGCCACAAATTGTTTAGAAATGTTATTGATGATGATGGACACAAACACGCAGTCCCCGTGCAGAGAAAATCCCCAACCCGTCCGGGAATCTAACACGGGACTCCACAATCCAGAAACAGCAACGCTAGACACTAGACCACTTGTTTGTTGGGGGCGCGCACCACCTTTCATTTTAAGGCAGATTCAGTGGCGTTAGTTTTTGACTGGCATTAGCATTTCTTCCCATCTGGTCATAAGTTGAAGGTATCACTATAATCTCACTTTCGAAACATAGGTACATTTCCGCATTGCGAACTTTTTTCTTCACAATTCCGATGTTTCTCGCGCTAATTGCTATGGAGCACAATTCTCTTCTGTCACTAGTTGCCTACATTTTATCGAGAACTGTAACTTATAGTCGTAACTGCCGTGTGTTTACTTCGTCCCAGCCGGCTGTTGTGGTCGAGCGGTTCTAGGCACTATAGTCCGGAACCGCCCTCCTGCTACGGTCACAGTTTCGAATCCTGCCTCGGACATTGGTGTGTGTGTGTGTGTGTGTGTGTGTGTGTGTGTGTGTGTGTGTGTGTGTGTGTGTGTGTGTGTGATGTCCTTAGGCTAGTTAGATTTAAGTAGTTCTAGGGGACTGATGACCCCAGATGTTAAGTCCCATAGTGCTTAGAGCCATTTGAACCATTTTTGAACTTCGTCCCAAGGAAGAGAATTGAGATACATTAACGTCGTTGAGGCTGAGAGCATCCACGTGTTCCCAGTATCGCATGTTGAAACCCGTGTCAGTTTGGCCAACGTAAAATTCGGGACGCAAAGAACAATTTAGTTATTAAATGACGGACTAGGGTACTACATTCTTTAAATTTAAATTATGAGCAGTTTTTGTCTTACATTTTGTTGTTTGTGGGAAAACCAATTTAGATATTTTTAGCATGTAGTAAGTTTCTAATCTGCTATGACGCCTTAACAATGAATCGTGTGCAGCTATAATTTTTTGAGGAGCTGCTTATTGTAGAGTGCTGTTCGATGCAGACTTACAGCAGACCTCAATTTTGGTGTGAAATTTGTTGATAGTAACCATTAGTGTGGGCTATTGGTTTGTTTCTATTTCTTGTAGCTTTAAGATTCTATTGAGCTTTGTCCTGTAATGACATATGTTGTTCATGGTGACTTAAGTTGTTGTCTGTGACCACAGTTGTTGTGGGTATTCTATATATTTTAAATTTGTTTACTGTTGTATTCACTAATTTTTAGATCCAAGAAATTTGGCAATGATCAGTTTCATGCTCAAGTTAATTTTGTTTTGTTGCAGTTTAAGCTCTATTTTCAATAGAGCTTAAACTGCAACAAAACAAATGTTCATCGAAAATTTCATAAAACTCTTATAATTTCAGAAAGATAGAAATAATAATTGACACCATATTCATTGGCCATTACCAGCAGCTTTCAAACCTAATTAATTAAATGTATACTTTTAAAACGATCTGTACTACGGGGAAGTATCTATGCAGAAGCTTCAGAGGTACGTCCTATCTGTACACATTTCATGTTCTTCGGCACATCAAATCAGCAGTCAATTTAAACAAATCTATCCACCATCTTGTATTTAGTTTAGCTCATGGATCAGCATGCAGCGAAAGAGTGACGAAAGCCTCTAATAATGTGTAAAGCACGAGTTTTTCGTGAAGTAAGTACAATGTAACTTCCGGACATTATATACAATGTAAAATCTTTTGTAAACTATGAATCACAAAACTTGATTATATTTTAGGACATAAATGTAAAACTTAGAAAGAAATCAACGCTACCGTCCCACCAAAACGTAATCATTTCTAAAAAAAAAACTTGACGGGTTGTTGTATTCACTGTCGTGTAATTTCTTTTTTACAATGTGTAGATTAAATCGATCCAAAGACATAGTATTTTCCACTTTCTTGAAGTGTAATTTTATGTGCCAGTTTGATGTAAAGCTACCAGATTAGTGTAGTAAAATTCAGTGTAACGATATGTATTACCAGGGGCAAGAAGACTTAAAGAAAAATCAGTATTGCGGCAGCGACTGAGTAGCCAACCGCGAGATTGAATACTGCATGGTGGCGTTTCAGGCACCTGACGCGGTAAGCGGAGCAGAGTCGAATGTGGGTAATCATTATAGCGACGATACGAGCCACAAGAAGGGAAAACCGCTGCTGGCTTCGAGGGGAGATAATTCTGATAGGGCGTTTGGAAACCAACATCCCGGAATGGGCGTAGCAGCCGTAGCTAGTCGTTCCCGCTCGTGCTTATGTCGTGGGGATGTATGGAAAGTGGTAGGACGGTGAAACCAGGAGTGTGTGACAAGGTGTTAGTCGTTACACCTCATCACGCGACGTGGAGATGAAAGATTTTTCCGTTATGTGAAACAGGAAAGGCGGAGATCTGTGACACATCTGACGGTGTAGACATAAGTGTTCAGTAGCACACAGTACAACGGAAATTGTTAAACATGGGGCTCCGCAGCAAACGATCTGTATGTTTCCATGTCGACCCAACAACACAGCCAGTTAAGGGATCATTTGTATCATCGAGAACATCGAAATTGGATCGTGGTTAAATGGGGTGTTTCATGTTGTCGGATGAATCACATTTCTTGTTAAACCAGGCTGATGTTTGTGTCTAGTGCGCCATCATCTACTCCAACAGATGCTCCAAACACGCACCGCACCGTGGACGTAGAAAGGTTGGAGATACTCACCTCGAATTCAATGCAACTTGTGGCAGTACTCAAAGGCGCCACGACAGCTGTCGACTACGTGAACATTACCGCGGACCGTGTACATTCATTTATGCTGCTCGTCTTCTCAGACGGCGATGGTATCTTCCCGAAGAATTATTGTACGTGTCACATGATCGGAATTGTGCTATAGTAATATCAGGAGCATGGTAGTGATTTCAGGATGTCTTCAGCACAAAATTCTTAGCAAAGGAACACATGCAGGATGCTATCGGACGCCAGCCCCACGTCCACAAACCACCGCATCGTGAATTAGGGCAATTGCGTCACATGGGCATAGACATTTGATGCCTCTGATATCTGGAAAATTACCAAGAACTAGTTGAATCCATTCCACGCAGAATCACTGATTCGGTATGGCCCTTTCCGAAGTGATAAGTAGCGGGCTGTAACAATTTCATAGGTTCCTCACATAAAACAGTCTCTACAAGCGTCTGTCAGTTACTCAGCTGACTTATCGCTGGACAGACCTGTGTTAAACGATATTTCATGTGTTTTGGAGTCATCGGCATTCCATTGTAGACTTCCTGACTTCACCAAAAACAAAAACAGGTCCACTTTTAAGAGTTCCCTACGTTGTCAAAGACTGAAACTTCTTGAACATTTTGTGTGGTTACTGTAGCGTCACAACACATACTCCGTTCAGGAGTACCGTACTGGTTACGTGTTCGTTTGCATTTCGTACAGTAAGGCAGGCTCTTCTGGAACGTCAAGAGACGTCACGTCAATGGTCCACAATGCTATTACGTTGATACTATTCCACGAAGTTCAACTATGTCCCTGAAGGCCTCTTCCAGCGCCCTAGAAAAACTACGTAGTTAAATTAAATTAAATTAATAAGATACCGATGGCAGCATTCAATAGCTGCAAAAGTTTGAAATTTCCTGCAGACGCTGGAAAATTCGCCGTATGCACTGTAACTAAGCGGGGAAAGAACCCTTATGTCTTTAATAGTTGTGGCCTGTCTCCGTTGACTCGCCCAGTACATCACTTAACACTTCTCTTGATGGTCCGCTGAAATCATGAAACTAAGCTTGCTTTTCACAGCGTGATGAACAGGAGACATAGGAAACCTTAGGTGTAGAATCATTCCCAGTGTTACTTGAAGTTCACTTAGCTTCTTGTAACACCGTAGCGTTGGGTGTGGCACTCGCGATGTACCATCAGCGTGTTCTAGTTTTGTCAATAAAAAACACGTTCCGAGCCGTGGTGTTACGTGACGGAGGTGCCTTGGGAAACGTATGGCGGAAGCTCCACTCTATTGCACAACACTTTTCGTCTCCGCATACCACAGTTTTGTGACCTCTAAACAGACGCCATCCTGTTTCATTTACTATTAGGCCGCTATCGGCTTTCACATTGAAAAAGTTATTAACAATTCCGTTCCTCGACACATCATTCATATCTCTTTTAATCAGTACTGACGATCTGCTTGAAAGTCTTGTTAAGCTCCAATGATTATTCGTGTTAATTCCACCCGCGGTTGTAGTTCCAGTGCTACAATTTCGAAATTCATGGTAGCATTCTATCACTGAACGACTATCAGAGTAACTGAGTAACAATCATGTATTAAAATTCTGATCGCTACCTCGTTACTTGTAACAGTTCCACATTTACATGCATTTACATGCATACTCAGTGTATCCTTGCGAGATGCATTTAAGACAGTATCTGCGATTGTACAACTTACTGGGCTTGCACTCGCGTATGGAACGTGCGAAGAACGAATGCTTCAGTACATGCTGTAATTAGTCTAATCATGTCTTAGAGGTCTCTCTGCGAAAGATGCGCAGGGGCTGAGCAACGTCTCGAGATGCTTAACTTAATATTAGTTCTTGAAACTTCGTAAGTATCGTTTCGTGCGATAATTGCGCCCCCCCCCCCCCCCCCCCTCTCTCTCTCTCTCTCTCTCTCTCTCTCTCTCTCTCTCTCTCTCTCTCTGCGCCATTTCAGGTTTTTCAGAATCTGACTTTCTTCCTTGGGTCATACTAACTTGAGACTAAGTGCTGCCTTTTTTTTTGTTTTTTGTGCAGTGTCCCCTGTTAGTCTTCTCTGATACAGGTACTACATACTTCAGCTATATTCTAAACTGGGACGAACTGTGGTCTTTATACAGTACGAAATGTGGTTTTTATGCAGACTCCTTTGTATAGACAGACATTTTGCCGGTATCGTACCACTGAATCGACGTCTACCGTCTTCTTTACCTACGCTATCATTACTGTTCATATTCCTACAGATTATGAGATCCAGTTATTTCTGCAAGAAGACCGATGGTAATTTTGATTGATAATGCAGTCATAGGTTACGACGTCACTGGGGACGAGAATGGGATCACATTGTGTTTGTGGAAGAAACCAGGTTCTGTTTGTTTAAAAATGATGGTCGCATTGGACCACAGGCTCGAAGATGCGGGGTGGCGTCAGTGCCATAGAGACTGCCACTTGCGCGAGTTTGTCCAGCAACATCGCCTCGGCCAATTGCCGGCCGAATACAATCAGCCAATAACCGGACGACAACGGACAGAAGCCTACTCGGGAGACAAAAGAGCAGCTATCGCCCATTTGCTTACAGATCATCGTCCAGGGCTGAATTCGACAGGGAACGTCGATTAGTGAACTCTTAGTGAACACACAGTTGTTGTAGATTGCATTTGCTATGTACTGTGAAGTTTACCTACAATGATTTGCACTCAGCAATTGAGGTCCTCCTTTGTGTTGTATTAGATGCAGTGTTGCAGACTTCATTATTCCACAAGTCACAAAGATAAGTAACCCATTTTAACTACTTTGTGTGAATTTGTGACTAATTTGCTGGAGTGTTGTCGAACCTTCATTCTCCCATCCTGTTACCTGACCCTGGGGCATAGCTGTGTAACATTAACAGTGGCAGTGAGAAATCGTCTTCGCTGTGTACTGCAGCAGAGGCCGCTTCACGAACTGTCAAACTCTGCCGAACGTAACAACAGTAGCAACTTGGTCTCCACAACAGTAGCGAAGAGGCCTGCACAAAATTGGCGACGAGGATTTACAGTAGCATTTTGTTTCGCCACAGACAGGGGAGTGGCATCACAGTGACTGCATTGGAGCATAACATAGAGCGCAAACTCGGGGCCTTATGGTGTGATCTGCTACTAGGTACAACCACAAATCGCAGTTGGTGCGTGTCCAGGACATTGCGACATGTGACCTAAGTGAGACACACTGCGACCTGCAGCCATACCATTTCTGCACAAACCGCAGAACCCATTTTTCAACAACACAATGCACGGAAGCATGTTGCTGCACGGAAGCATGCGTTCTTGGTGTCGCGGGATTTCAGCCTTTTGCCCTGCCCCACCAGATAGCCAGACATTGTCGCCAACCGAAAATGTGTGGGATATGGTGAAACAAGGGGTGCAGCACTGTGACCCAATGCCAACCACCACAGTTGGACTTTGGAACAAAGTGAATGCAGTGTTGCAGAAGACGCCATTCGCGCCTTATTCGCGTCGATGGCATCACGCATGGAACAACTTAACAGGACCCATGGCGCTCCCTGTGCATTCGACGCAACAGGACACGTGCTGAACCGAGGTGACTGAAATGCTAATCTTTTGTGCGTAACATAATAATGTAAAGGTCCTCTGAATATGACAGTCCTGTCCCTAGTCGTTCAAGGTGGTATATTTTTCTGAACCTTAATGTATAAAAAATTTTAAAAAATGAATTTGCCTGTATTCTCCTTGCTACCTGGTTTCTTTCGCCTTCTTAAAAGCACCGGATCTTGAAACATTTCCAAAAACAAGTCAACATATCTACTAAGAGCATTTCCTAAGGCAATCCCTTCAATTTGCTCGAAGATTGATTGTTGTACTGGAATTAAGACAATGTCAAAATAAAAGTTACGTACCCGCCGGAAAAACAGCGTGTTCGAAAGATTCACCAGATTTCACAACACATTCTATATGAAGGAAGATAAAAACTTCAGGTAAATTTACATTTGAGAGTATAGACTCAGTTATTTTCAGAATAACTATCCCATTCGACATGGTTTTTATTCGTTTACATATTACCTTTCGGTAATATTTAAAATTACGTTTAGGACCAAAGTTTTTGTATACCATTAAAAATGTTCAGTGTGTACTCTACCGGACGCCCTACAAACACACAGACGGTAGTCAAACTACTCGAATTTTCTGCGATGATTTCGGAAGTTATTGCATTCACTTGTCTTCGTACGCGGCGTTGCACTTCACCCAAAGTTATCTAAAGGATAGGCACATAGACGGTGTCGTACATAGACGGCCCACCCAGGGAAAATCCAACTGCAAGGGATAGGGAAATCTTGCAGGTCATTACACCCCTTACAGTGGATCAGTCATTAGGTAGGTTAGTGTTCAGAAATTATTTTACGTGCAGGCACCAGCCCTGTAAGATGCATCGCGTTGGAAATTGAAATTAACGGCGTGGTCTCGCAGCTATGGAAAAAAGTAAATCTGTGAGGGAGCTACTCGAACCAAGGATACTCCTACCAGAAAACACGTCAATCTCCAACTTAAAACTGACGCCAAGGTACTCTTCGCTGCGTTGCGTAAGGTTAAATTAAGCCCCCAAGTTTTTCTTCATTCGTGTAGGGCATGGTCCTGTGAAATAGGATGTATCTTTATGAATCACTTCTCGTTTTAGCAGATGGAAGAGCTTTATTTAGATATCGTCTACTAAAAGTACAGCGTCATATTTTAAGAACAAATTGGTGGGGCTTCTTTAGGCAGCCATCTTTGTCAATTTGTTTGTAGGTTGTTGTGCTCAGCAATAGACATTATCGGGGCTAACAATGTCATACTTTCTTTGGCTCAATGTTGTTCTTGTTGTTGTTGTTGTTGTGGTCTTCAGTCCTGAGACAGGTTTGATACAGCTCTCAATACTACTCTATCCTGTGGAAGCTTCATCTCCCAGTACCTACTGCGACCTACATCCTTCTGAATCTGCTTAGTGTAGTCATCTCTCGGTCTCCCTCTACGATTTTTACCCTCCACACTGCTCTCCAATACTAAATTGGTGATCCATTGATGTCTCAAGACATGTCCTACCAACCGATCCCTTCTTCTGGTCAAGTTGTGCCACAAACTTTTCTTGTCCCCAATTATATTCAATACTTCCTCCATTCGGGAGGACGACGGTTCAATTCCGCGTCCGGCCATCCTGATTCAGGTTTTCCGTGATTTCCCTAAATCGCTCCAGGCAAATGCCGGGATGGTTCCTTTCAAAGAGCACGGCCAACTTCCTTCCCCATCCGCCCCTAATCCGATGAGACCGATGACCTCGCTGTCTGGTCTCCTCCCCCAAAAACCAACCAACCAACCAATACTTCATTAGTTATGTGATCTACCCATCTAATCTTCAGCATTCTTCTGTAGCACCACATTTCGAAAGCTTCTATTCTCTTCTTGTCCAAACTATTTATCGTCCATGTTTCACTTCCATACATGGCTACAGTCCATACAAATACTTTCAGAAACGACTTCCTGCCATTTAAATCTATTCCCGATGTCAACAAACTTCTCTTCTTCACAAACGCTTTCCTTGCCATTGCCAGTCTACATTTTATGTCCTTCGACCATCATCAGTTATTTTGCTCCCCAAATAGCAAAACTCCTTTACTACGTTAAGTGTCTCATTTCCTAATCTAATTCCCTCAGCATCACCCGACGTAATTCGACTACATTCCATTATCCTAGTTTTGCTTTTGTTGATGTTAATCTTATATCCTCCTCTCAAGAGACTGTGCATTCCATTCAACTGCTCTTCCAAGTCCTTTGCTGTCTCTGACAGAATTACGATGTCATCGCCGAACCTCAAAGTTTTAATTTCTTCTCCATGGATTTTAATACCTACTTCGAATTTTTTTGTTTCCGTCACTGCTTGCTCAATATACAGATTGAATAACATCGGGGAGAGGCTACAACCCTGTCTCACTCACTTCCCAACCACTGCTTCCCTTTCATGTCCCTCGAATCTTATAACTGCCATCTGGTTTCTGTACAAATTGTTAATAGCCTTTCGCTCCCTGTAGTTTACCCCTGCCACCTTGAGAATGTGAAAGAGAGTATTCTAGTTAACATTGTCAAAAGCTTTCTCTAAGTCTACAAATGCTAGACACGTGGGTTTTCCCTTTCTCAATCTAGCTTCTAAGAGAAGTCATAGGGTCAGTTTTGCCTCACGTGTTCCAACATTTCTACGGAATCCAAACTGATCTTCCCCGGGGTCGGCTTCTAGTTTTTCCATTCGTGTGTAAAGAATTCGCGTTAGTATTTTGCAGCTGTGACTTATTAAACTGATAGTTCGGTAATTTTCACATCTGTCAACACCTGCTTTCTTTGGGATTGGAATTATTATATTCTTCTTGAAGTCTGAGGGTATTTCGCCTGTCTCATACATCTTGCTCACCAGACGGTAGAGTTTTGTAAGGACTGGCTCTCCCAAGGCCGTCAGTAGTTCCAATGGAATGTTGTCTACTCTGGGGTCCTTGTTTCGACTCAGGTCTTTCAGTGCTCTGTCAAACTCTACACGCAGTATCGTATCTCCCATTTCATCTTCATCTACATCCTCTTCCACATCCATAATATTGTCCTCAAGTACATCGCCCTTGTATAGACCCTCAATATACTCCTTCCACCTTTCTGCTTTCCCTTCTTCACTTAGAACTGGGTTTCCATCTGAGCTCTTGGTATTAATACAAGTGGCTCTCTTTTCTCCAAAGGTCTCTGTAATTTTCCTGTAGGCAGTATCTATCTTACCCCTAGTGAGATAAGCCTCTACATCCTTACATTTGTCCTCTAGCCACCCCTGCTTAGCCATTTTGCACTTCCTGTCGATCTCATTTTCGAGACGCTTGTATTCCTTTTTGCCTGCTTCATTTACTGCATTTTTATATTTTCTCCTTTCATCAATTAAATTCAATATTTCTTCTGTTACCCAAGGATTTCTACTAGCCCTCGTCTTTTTACCTACTTGATCCTCTGCTGCCTTCACTACTTCATCCCTCAAAGCTACCCATTGTATTTCAACTGTATTTCTTTCCCCCATTCCTGTCAATTGCTCCCTTATGCTCTGTCTGAGACCCTGTACAACCTCTGGTTCTTTTAGTTTATCCATGTCCCGTCTCCTTAAATTCCCAAATTTTTGCAGTTTCTTCAGTTTTAATCTACAGGTCATAACCAATACATTATGGTCAGTCAACAACTGCCCCTGGAAATGTCTTACAGTTTAAAACCTGGTTCCTAAATCTCTGTCTTACCATTATATAATCTATCTGAAACCTTTTAGTATCTCCAGGCTTCTTTCATGTATAAAACCTTCTCCCATGATTCTTGAACCAAGTGTTAGCTATGATTAAGTTGTGCTCTGTGCAAAATTCTACCAGGCGACTTCCTTTTTCATTTCTTTGCCCCAATCCATATTCACCTGCTACGTTTCCTTCTCTCCCTTTTCCTACACTCGAATTCCAGTCACCCATGACTATTAACTTTTCGTCTCCCTTCACTATCTGATTAATTTCTTTTATTTCATCATAGATTTCTTCAATTTCTTCGTCATTTGCAGAGCTAGTTGGCATATAAACTTGTACTACTGTAGTAGGTGTGGGCTTCGTATCTATCTTGGCCACAATAATGCGTCCACTATCCTGTTTGTAGTAGCTCACCCGCATTCCTATTTTCCTATTCATTATTAAACCTACTCCTGCATTACTCCTATTTGATTTTGTGTTTATAACCCTGTAGTCACCTGACCAGAAGTCTTGTTCCTCCTGCCACCGAACTTCACTAATTCCCACTATATCTAACTTTAACCTATCCATTTCCCTTTTTAAATTTTCTAACCTACCTGCCCGATTAAGGGATGTGACATTCCACGCTCCGATCCGTAGAACGCCAGTTTTCTTTCTCCTGACAACGGCATCCTCTTGAGTAGTCCCCGCCCGGAGATCCGAATGGAGGACTATTTTACCTCCGGAATATTTTACCCAAGAGGACGCCATCATCATTTAATCATACAGTAAAGCTGCATGTCCTCGGGAAAAATTACGGCCATAGTTTCCCCTTGCTTTCAGCCGTTCGCAGTACCAGCACAGCAAGGCCGTTTTGGTTATTGTTACAAGGCCAGATCAGTCGATCATCCAGACTGTTGCCCTTGCAACTACTGAAAAGGCTGCTGCCCCTCTTCAGGAACCACACGTTTGTCAGGCCTCTCAACAGATACCCCTACGTTGTGGTTGCACCTACGGTACGGCTATCTGTATCGCTGAGACACGCAAGCCTCCCCACCAACGGCAAGGTCCATGGCTCAATATAAAACATAAAATCTCCTTATGATGCACGCTCCGATACACGATGCACAGCGGAATATACATGTAAATGCAAGCAAAGAGAGAGAGAGAGAGAGAGAGAGAGAGAGAGAGAGAGAGAGAGAGAGAGAGAGGGGGGGGGGGGCAGAGCAGTGAGTGGCGTGTTCCCTCGTGGTAGGGAGGGTGAGGGAGGCTGGCGTTAATTACGAGCGGAGCGGCTCAGCTTTGTGGCGCGACTAGATTATCGGGGCTGCCCCAGCGCTGGGCTCGCCCAGCCGGACATTTATCGACGCCCTTCCTTCCGTGGCAGCGGCGAGCCGTGTTGTTTGCCTGTTTGTCTTGTCCACGCGCGACTCATTACAGAAAGTGCACGAGTGCTCGTAGTTGAGGAAACCGAGTACGGCCCGTGAAAGTGGAATTCAGTTCATACACTCCATGGCGATTAAGAGGCTGAGGGAGGAGACGGGGTGGGATGGGAGCTCGTATCAACGCTCGTGTTCTTGTTAAGGAGGGCGGTCGGGAGCTGGACGGTTAATATACACTCCTAACATACATATACCTCGGAACGAAGTGTTAGAGACGTGTAAGAGATTATTTAAAGATTCTTGACTCGCATGCCGGTTGAATAGTTATTTCGTTGATCTTCCAAGTTGTAGAAATTTTCGTTTCGACATCCTAGGTATGGCATTAAGCAAATTTATGAGTACACTAATGTCATGTTATCGTCACTTCGACCCATTACACGGTACATCAGGAATAGAGCGCAGCAGCATAAATAGCGAAGCAAAGAAAGCCGAAATATTTTTAAATACAAATCTAACACTTTAAATTCTAATTTTAAATTTATACATTGGGACTGATACGGCGTGGTGTAGTGAAATAGTCCAGGTTATTTTGCTTTTTTGTGATATTAAAGAGCAAGACTGGTTTTTTCCAGCTTCCCATACTAGTCTACCCTGTGCAAGTCTCTTTATATCTACATAATTCCAGCAACCTGCATCCGTTTCACCCTGCATAATGTATTGTCTCCCTCTACAATTCTTAACGTATCGCAGGCCCGGATCGGATTGGGGGGGGGGGGGGGGGGGTGGCGGCGGCGGGGCAAACGAGGGTATCTATACCGGGCGGTAATATCAAGAGCACCACATTCTTATTGTTGTTTCACAAAGTGTTCAGCGTACGTTAGTCTATCGATTGTTCATATCATTTTGAAACGTTGGTTTTTTAACATTTGAAGTTGATATCTGAACGAATCATAAGTTGATTTTTAATGCATGCATAGTATACGTGATGTCTGTCTGGGGAATTCACTTCGCATCTAGAAATAAAAACTTACCCACAGGTAAAATGGGACGAGGCTATACGAGATGAGCCGAATAAGCCGGAACGGGTGAATGCCGATCGCTGTCTGTGGTTGATCGGGTGTGCGAACGATAAGCGCTGTTACAATTATTAGCAAAATCCATAGTCAAACTACCACAGTGGAAATAAGACTGATAGAAAGAACAGGTAAGAAACCTTACATATTACCTTCTCCGTGTCTCCAGGAAAATGAAATTTTGAGAAATTTTTGCGAGTTCGCTACATTACTAAGGGCGAGTTGTACAGTCACTGGTTAGCAGGCGCTTAATTTGATTCTCGAGATAGTTGCGGAAAACTCGTTCTACGAACACATAATAACGCTTAACCAGAGAATAAAAACGGGATAACTAAACCGGTGATACTGACAGGATTAGTGAAGTTAACCGAAAAATAACTATTGACAATGGCAGGAATATTACAAAATTACTGATAACAAGATTGTTTGTTAAAACGACAAGGGAGAAGAAACGGGGACATCACATTATATGGAAGAATATGTCGATTTAAAATTTATACAAAAATTCCATACTACTACTACTACTACTACTACTACTACTACTACTACTACTTTTCGATCTCATGCTTGAGAAACTGGAGCATATGAATGAAATACAAAAGTACTTCCTAACGTTGAACTTTGTGCTTGTAGTAGGACTAATGTGTGTTTCATATTGGTACTTGGTGAATTATATTGTCGGGTTATTCACGTAAATGAGGTAGATAAAAATGACACTTTGTGCCTAAAGTCTCGCTTATTTGGCATGTTACAGTTGCTACAATATTATGAAAGCCTATTCCGTTTTATCTAGCAGGCAGCGACAAAATATACGTATTCAAATCGAGAAACCACACCAGCCATGCGCACTGTTCGTGCTAACGGCTTTCTCAATATTAGAAGACATTTTGATTTTTCACGTAGCAAAACGTTTGACAAACTTCGATGAAGTAAAAGATTCTTTCGCAGAGGGAATACCACGCTGTGTTAAGCGGTAGCAAGATTAGAGAGAGAAAAAATGCTGGGACATAAGGATTGAAGAAATGTGTACTGCCTTGCTTGTCTCTTGTCGTTAATGCTTCCATGCTTCCTGTATTGAATGTTATGTCGCACACGAGTCATTAGCTAATAGGCAATAAGAGTGCAAATTTTTTTGAAGAGTTCTTTTTCGCTCAGTGTCAACTAAGTTTTTTAAAGGGGTAGGATGTCAGATCGGCCAATTGCAAACAGGAGCGTCACCACAGGACACCTTGATTTCCACTGTCGTGAATATAGGTTTGATGGCTTCCATTACAAAAGACACGTTTGAATTGCACAAAGCGAAATACAGTGACGTGCGATAGAGGGATGCTGTCCGAAGAGGCGTGACACTGCTCGTTTGCACACTTACGACCAGATAACCTGCTGTAAATACCTGAAAACAGATTTTTAAAATTTTTGACTTCCTATCTCAAACGCTCGAAGGGGAGTGGGGGGGGGGCGCCATTTTAAAGTTTTTGCCCCGGTTCTGAAATATCGTAGATCCGGGCGGCCCTCGCCCCTCCCCCACGCCGCTACTCACTAATTCATTGGGTCGTATGAATGAAAAAGATTACATTGTCCGGAGAAGATTCTCAGAGAAAAATATTCTCTGAGAAAGATCTCAATTTCGTATGAATAAAAAATTGGAAGCATATTATCTGACAAGGAAGTTCATTCTCACTATCTCTTCTCCTCCTTTAGACGGTTCTTTGTATGTGTCGTCTGCCGTGTACGGCACAGAACGTTTGCGTAATGTTTCATTTCATTCAACTCGCTCAAACAGGCAAGCTATTCACAGTACAAATATGAAACTGGCAGTGCTTATTCTGGAAGCGTTCCACAACGTTTCGATTTTGCTTTCATGTGCAGCTACAAATTGTTATGATGATTACGACGGACAGTTTACGAAAATGCATTTTCTTGTAATGTTAACGAATTTTCGACATTCTGGAAAATTTTTTGCTATTCAAGTGAACACATTGTGCGAAAGAATTATTAAGATTACATGATATTTTCATCTACTGCAAACCGGAACACTGTCGGAAATATCTGTTGTTGTTGTCTTCAGTCCTGAGATTGGTTTGATGCAGCTCTCCATGCTACTCTATCCTGTGCAAGCTTCATCTCCCAGTACCTACTGCAACCTACATCCTTCTGAATCTGCTTAGTGTATTCATCTCTTGGTCTCCCTCTTCGATTTTTACCCTCCACACTGCCCTCCAATACTAAATTGGTGATCCCTTGATGCCTCAGAACATGTCCTACCAACCGATCCCTTCTTCTGGTCAAGTGGTGCCACAAACTTCTCTTCTCCCCAATCCTATTCAATACTTCCTCACTAGTTACGTGATCTACCCATCTGATCTTCAGCATTCTTCTGTAGCACCACATTTCGAAAGCTTGTATTCTCTTCCTGTCCAAACTATTCATCGTCCATGTTTCATTTCCATACATGGCTACACTCCATACAAATACTTTCAGAAACGACTTCCTGACACTTAAATCTATACTCGATGTTAACAAATTTCTCTTCTTGAGAAACGCTTTCCTTGCCATTGCCAGTCTACATTTTATATCCTCTCTACTTCGGCCATCATCAGTTATTTTGCTCACCAAATAGCTAAACTCCTTTACAACGTTAAGTGTCTCATTTCCTAATCTAATTCCCTCAGCATCACCCGACTTAGTTCGACTATATTCCATTATCCTCGTTTTGCTTTTGTTGATGTTCATCTTATATCCTCCTTTCAAGACACTGTCCATTCCGTTCAACTGCTCTTCAAAGTCCTTTGCTGTCTCTGACAGAATTACGATGTCATCGGCGAACCTCAAAGTTTTTATTTCTTCTCCATGGATTTTAATACCTACTCCGAATTTTTCTTTTGTTTCGTTCACTGCTTGCTCAATATACAGACTGAACAACATCGGGGAGAGACTACAACCCTGTCTCACTCCCTTCCCAACCACTGCTTCCCTTTCATACCCCTCGACTCTTGTATAACACAACATAATTTCGGTTAAATACGACGCGAGAATGGTCTGCTTGCGCGTCAAGTACGTAAGCGGTCGCTCGTGTGGTGCGTTACGAGAAACAGACTGCTAGGTTTGTAATAAACTAGTCTAGTTTTTCTAGCATACCAAAATATAAGATTTATGCTTTGAGAAGACATGATGATTAACATCGGAAAATGTCAGGGACAATGTCGTTTGGTTTGTACCTAAGTCTTCTCGTACATCAATCTCAAACCGCGTTACAATTTTCACATTGTTTGAAAGTTCGCCCACTCTCCCTCCCCACCTCTTTTATAGCTTTCTGGAAGGAAGCTAGCCAGGCAAATAATGTTTTCATTGTTAAAACCGTATAAATTTCTACAGTTTCTCTTTCCAGTGTTTCTTCGGGGCTACGTACATTCTTCTTGCCTCCCAGCCAACATTAATGCTGCCATTACTACCAAAAAGTCGGTAAAACTTAACAGAATGTACTCACCTGGGACTGTGCTACAGAACTCACTTCAAAAATGTAGAATGTACTTCGCGTGGGAGAAGCCACTCTAGTTTTATTCATACGAAATCGGAGTGTGTCCTTTGTTTTGAGCATCTTTCCCCGCACTTGTACTCAGACTGAAAACGTTCTCGAGTGAAGTATGTTCTCAGACTCGTTTTGTTCATGCGATCCTGAGAAGGTTCTCCGAAATAAAAAGTCTAAAGTACACTCCTGGAAATTGAAATAAGAACACCGTGAATTCATTGTCCCAGGAAGGGGAAACTTTGACACATTCCTGGGGTCAGATACATCACATGATCACACTGACAGAACCACAGCCACATAGACACAGGCAACAGAGCATGCACAATGTTGGCACTAGTACAGTGTACATCCACCTTTCGCAGCAGTGCTGGCTGCTATTCTCCCATGGAGACGATCGTAGAGATGCTGGATGTAGTCCTGTGGAACGGCTTGCCATGCCATTTCCACCTGGCGCCTCAGTTGGACCAGCGTTCGTGCTGGACGTGCAGACCGCGTGAGACGACACTTCATCCAGTCCCAAACATGCTCAATGGGGGACAGATCCGGAGATCTTGCTGGCCAGGGTAGTTGACTTACACCTTCTAGAGCACGTTGGGTGGCACGGGATACATGCGGACCTGCATTATCCTGTTCGAACAGCAAGTTCCCTTGCCGGTCTAGGAATGGTAAAACGATGGGTTCGATGACGGTTTGGATGTACCGTGCACTATTGTGTCCTCTCGACGATCACCAGAGGTGTACGGCCAGTGTAGGAGATCGCTCTCCACACCATGATGCCGGGTGTTGGCCCTGTGTGCCTCGGTCGTATGCAGTCCTGATTGTAGCGCTCACCTGCACGGCGCCAAACACGCATACGACCATCATTGGCACCAAGGCAGAAGCGACTCTCATCGCTGAAGACGACACGTCTCCATTCGTCCCCCATTCACGCCTGTCGCGACACCACTGGAGGCGGGCTGCACGATGTTGGGGCGTGAGCGGAAGACGGCCTAACGGTGTGCGGGACCGTAGCCCAGTTTCATGGAGACGGTTGCGAATGGTCCTCGCTGATACCCGAGCAGCAACAGTGTCCCTAATTTGCTGGGATGTGGCGGTGCGGTCCCCTACGGCACTGCGTAGGATCCTACGGTCTTGGCGTGCATCCGTGCGTCGCTGCGGTCCGGTCCCAGGTCGACGGGCACTTGCACCTTCCGCCGACCACTGGCGACAACATCGATGTACTGTGGAGACCTCACGCCCCACGTGTTGAGCAGTTCGGCGGTACGTCCACCCGGCCTCCCGCATGCCCACTATACGCCCTCGCTCAAAGTCCGTCAACTGCACATACGGTTCACGTCGACGCTGTCGCGGGATGCTACCAGTGTTAAAGACTGCGATGGAGCTCCGTATGCCACGGCAAACTGGCTGACACTGACGGCGGCGGTGCACAAATGCTGCGCAGCTAGCGCCGTTCGACGGCCAACACCGCGGTTCCTGGTGTGTCCGCTGTGCCGTGCGTGTGATCATTGCTTGTACAGCCCTCTCGCAGTGTCCGGAGCAAGTATGGTGGGTCTGACACACCGGTGTCAATGTGTTCTTTTTTCCATTTCCAGGAGTGTATATTCTCCGTTTTATTCATACGTCCCATTGCTCTGTTACCAAATTGCCTACTCCTTCACGCCGCAGTATCTGTGCTGTCAACCAATCCTTTCTGTTACTGAAGTTGTACCATAAATCTCTTTCTTTCTCCCAGTCTGATTCAGTACCATTTCATTAGTTACCCGATCGGCCTGTCCAATTTCGAACATCTGTCTGTGGCCCCCTAGTGCCAAGTATTCTGTTGGTTTCTTGTCCGTACTGTTTATCGCCGACGTTTCACTCCCGTACATTGCTACACTGATGAAAATAATTGAGAGAACGCTTTCTTGCTGTTGCCAGATCACATTAGATACGTTCTCTAGTTTTGCCATCGCTGGTTACCTTGGTGCCACATTAGCGGCACACTGCTACTTTCACTATCACTTCCTAATCAAATTCTCACATCATTTGACATGATTTTCATGCATTCCATTACTGTAGCTATATTTTCGTTGGTGTTCAACTTAAGGTCCATTTTAAAGCCACTACCGATTTACTTCAATGGCTGTCAAGTATCTGACAGAATGAAAATATCATTGGCACAAATCAGTGTTCTACATACGTGGCTAGCGATAAGTGGATATATGTACAAATTCTATTGTTTGAAATGTTAACATGTAATGGTCGATACGTCACACTATGTTTACGTAGGTAGATACATAGGTGATTACCTCCCGAATGTATGGTACCTATTATTTTTAGATCCGAAACAGTGCTGGTAGAAGAATTACTAAGTAAATGTAGGTCTGGCGGCTGCAGACACAACTACTGATGGTAAAACGCTGGTACTGACGGCTGACACCATACGGAAACGAAAAGACGTTGTGAATCACGTAACACATACTAAGTTCAAACGTTTTGTGGATGCTATTGCCCCTGTCCAATTGGCTGGTTCCTCAAGTACGGAATTCGAAGAACGCCCAGTAATTATTATAGGTAGGAATCGCGTTCCGAATTACGAACCGTACCTCCACGATGAGGATCCTGCCCATCCAGATTGTCGGAACTTGATGTTGCATCGAAAAATCTCCGTTTGCATTTGGGCTTACCGAAACTAAGATTCAATACGAGTTCGTAAAATCACGAACACTGACTGCTTTGGAGCTGAAAATCGATAAGGAAGTGAACTTTTTATATCGACAACCTAACTACTAAGAGAAAGTAACGTCGCAGCTTATATGCCAGTTCCACTTCTGAACAGGAGAAACGGATGACATCAAAAGTCAAACTTGGTCACAATTTAAAACGTCATCGGGATGATTACGGCAGGAGGTTTAAGGGCACAGACCACATTAATTTACTTAGTCTGCCTGTGTTCCTGGACACAAGGTTAAAAAAAAACATGAATTTTCTAAATGTAAAACTATAAGCAACAGCTGTTAAACAGTCTAAAGTGACTCGTTGCAGCGCTGTCAGAAAAGGCGTTATTATTGAATTCAGAGATTGAAACTGACCTACAACAGATACCTGAGAGATAGGATCATACAATTCGCTCATACTGAACGATTCTGTCCTGTAATGTAAACCTTAACTAAGCATAAATATCCTTCTACACATGAAACACGTGGAGCTGTCTGTCACAGAGCGAATCCTTCAGATATATGGGGCACTTTCATTTCATGTAGATACAGCACTAAATTTCAACAGAGATCATTCTTGCTGCAACGTCCTTTCCGGCTCAGAGCCTAATTTCAAAGGCTGGCAATAGTATTACAGTAGACAGTAATAATCAGTAGCTACATATTGAGGCCGATTGGGTCGCAGTGGTAAGGCAAATATTAGGCAGGGAATGACTTCACTGGTTATACGGCACGTTTTGGAGTTTACCCATCATCAGATGTCTATACAAAAAATCTTACATAAAAATATTTTATAAAATATTGTAATGCATGGCCATAGAATTCGACTTTGACTCAAAACACCTGGCACGAACTATAATACACCTATCCACGAACGATTTACGTAGACGTAGTCTTTCCAGTCGTACGTGAAACAAACATTCGCAGATCCGTATGTAATACTGCAGCGTGCGGACTACGAAGAAATTTTTGCCTCCAAGTAGCATTACAAAATGTTCAGTGGCGCCTAGACGCATGTACTCCTGTATTTTATTATACCGTGTGTCTGATCGCTGTGAACAGACTTGGTATAAAAGAAATATTTTCTTTATAGAGATGGTAATGACTTCGCAGTTATCAAAGATTACACAAAGTATTTGTTAAGCATTACGTGGCACGACACATTGTCAAAAGTTTCAATCGCAGCAACTGATCAGTATGACATGCGACATAAAATTAAACTATGCTATAGCATTACAGACGTATGCCACTGATTTAAATTCCATCAGTAAGACAGGGTAAGTAGAGTACAATTATTCGTCAAAACTAGTGCATCACAACTGTTTATACCCAGCAACATAAGTCTTCTATTTGAAGTAAGCGCATTGGCGGATATTGGGTACTTTCTGGTAGCGGATTTGAGTCTGACAGACGGACTGGGTTTTAACGATAATATTATATTCTCATTCCCCTCTATTACTGCTTCTATTAAATTTGTGGCGTATGTTCGATTTTCTATTGTAGATTTTAATTTCATGTTGCATGTCATATTGCACAGTAGTTGTGATTAACTGTTTGCGATGGTGCCGCCACTAATGCTTCAGATTTTAACATATTTTCTTAAACTCTTGTATCACTGGGAAGTCATTACAATTTGTATGAAGAAAATATTTCTTCTGTAATAAGTTGATTCACAGCAGTCACCCACGGTGCAACAAACGTAAAGTAGTTAAGCACCACTACACATTTTGTAATGCTGGCTGATGGCAAAAATGCATTCTTCGTTAGCACTCTGCAGAATTACGCCAGTAGTGTGCGAATGTTTGCTTATCACACAACTGGAAAATCTATATGTACGAACAGCAATCGCTCCTCGGTGGGTGTACAATAGTGTGTGCGCCAGGTGGTTCAAAGTTCAAATGGCTCTGAGCACTATGGGACTTAACTTCTGAGGTCATCAGTCACATAGAACTTAGAACTACTTATACCTAACTAACCTAAGGACATCAAACACATCCATGCCCGAGGCAGGATTCGAACCTGCGACCGTAGCGGTCGCGCGGTTCCAGACTGTAGCGCCTAGAACCGCTCGACCACTCAGGCCGGCCAGTTTTCAAGTGGAATGCTATAGCCGTGCTTTGCTGTGTCGTATGAATCACTTCCTATGTTATTTTCTGTAGGTATCTGATGATGGATAAGTACCGAATCGCGTCATATGACCAATAAAGTCATTCATTGCCTCAAGTTTTAATTTCATGATCGCTATTCAGTCAGCCTTAATACAGAACTACTAATCATTATAATAGTGGTCGCCTGCCTCCTGAATTATTTTCAGTAGTCCGTTGTAATATAAAGCTAATTTTGTTCTCCACTTCGTATTACAATAATTTTATGCACATACATTTAACACAATTGTATAAAAGACGTATGGTCTTTCGTAGGAACCTAGATTTCTTTGTCAATTTGAATAGTGAAGGTTACACCAGTTTTAAGTGTAAACCTATGCCACAATTTAGAATTGTTCGTTATTCTTTAAATTGGAAAAGATGTTAATTTTCGTGATCCCTGAACATTTCCAGTTTTTGAAGTTAAGAATAACTAAATTCTGATACAATAATACAGATTTATTACACACAACTTAATCTATAAACATTCAAAGCGTTAAAGATATTTAGTTACAAAATTCGCTTAAGTCACCTCATACAACTTCCATACGACGAATATAAACAAGTTTAATAGTTTCTCCATGTTACGATTCCGCAACTGTTCAATTGATTAAAAACTTCTCCAGTTACTGTTTGATACTTCATTGAATCGATTGAACATTATCTGTAGCGATTTTTCGTTAGTTAATAACTTTTGTGCTCTTAACATACGTTTTTACAAAATAAAAATAGAAATTTTTGTTGAATCGAAAATTTGATGTCACGAAAAAGATTGTCTTGCCTCTGATAAATCGTCAATATCCATATCACTCCGACGATTTACCTGAAGGCTATTTGTCGATGCTTTCATACAAGATAAAAGATGTTCATGAAAGGAGTCTGTGATGTTAAAATTAAATAACATGAACACAAATCTAGACAGAAGAAGGCAACGAACTATGGGTATATTGCGAAAGCTATAAGCGGTAGTTTAAAAAACTGCTAACAAATAGCTCTGTGCGCTGCAAGGCTCGCATCAGCACATGTAAACAAAAAGCCCATTGCAGTCACATCAGTCGTTTCAAAACATGCAACGCTTGCAGCAGATAAGTGGCACGAAAGAACAATGAAATTTGCCATCACGTCTTGGAGTGTCTCAAACAAGTTGACACACAGGTCGATTATGCAAGCCCGTCCAACATGGTGGGATATTTGCGGCAGATACAGTCTTCCACTGTCCCCAAAGAGTGGGATAGGTGAATGTGAAGGTCAGTCCATGACAACACCCTTAATCTTGGGATAATTCAACACAGTGGCTATTTCTGAAGTATTTAAGAATAGAAGGAAATATTCGTAATAGTCTTTAGTTGAACTGACAGCCTTTATATTCGTGATTCATCGTGTAACTGGTATTTAACGGATTTCGCTTAGTGCTCACGTTGATGACTTCACGCGTATCATTATATAGTCAATTGCCACTTCGCGCACTATACAGATATATTGCCTAAATAATTTTTCAGTTAGTTTTGACCTCCTGATAACTTCACAGAACAGTAAACTAGAGCATCATCTACAATCAAAGACGGTTGCTCAGGTGGTCTCCTGAAGAATGGCTGGAACACTTCCTTGGGGAAGCCCAGATACATTTTCTTTACTCGATGACTTACCGTCAAAAACTACGAACTGTGACTTTTCTGAGAGGAAATTACGAATCCAGTCGCACCTGTTGGGTGCTATGTGGTTGGTCCCGTTTTGCATGTTACTCTTGCCCGGTAGATTATCAAACGCGTGTTTGGTGACATTGTTCCGAAATTTTAACATAACGGACATTATCGAGTCTTAAAAGAGGAAAGAGCCGATAACATCATTGCTACATACCGCAGCTCAACAAGTAACTTGGGAAAATGCAGTGGTTTCGATTTGGACCAGTAAAATCGCGAATTCTGTGTATTCACGAATACATAAAAGCGTGTCCACGTGTGAGCCATATGCATCCATCATCAAATTCTTCATTATCAGTCGCTGAGAGAATGTGTTTCTTAAAGTCAAACCTTTCGTCGTATAGCGGGCACGTACTTGACCTGATAGCTATGGTTTTGAGTGGAACCATTTGTACACTGTATCTCAGTATAGTATGTGTTCTGCATACTGGTCTCTGCTGTAATTATTCAGACAGATGTTTCCGGGTATTGCTGAACAAGCCTGGAAACTGTGGCTTCATTTTCAGGCGTAACTACAGTCGTCGTGGTACCAGCATTCCCCACCCGGTCAGCCACGCTGTCAGAATTTGACGAAGAACGTGGGAATGGTTTTCGCATCGGGTCCTTCAGGCTCATTAAATACTGTCACAACTTGGTCTCGTTGCCATATTAGTGTCCTTAACTGTGGTATTCCAGTACCAGAAACACACGTTTAGTGGATTGCATGGTATCAGCCTTGTTGTTACGTGTACTAACATTATTTCTCGTTTTGTTAGGTAGGTAGGTAGATAAGTTCAGCGTTCCGTCAACGAGTCTGTGCGAACCGGAGCACAAGCTAGGATTACAGGAGGATGGGGAAGGAAATCTGCTGTTCAGTTTTCAAGGGAACCAGCCCGTCATCTGCCTTACGCGATTTGGGGAAACCACAGAAAAAAACCTGAATGACTGGATGAAGATATGAACCGTCGTCCTCCCGAATGCAAGTCCATGGTGCAAACCGCTGCGCCACCTTGCATGGTTCTCACGGTTCGGAGTACTGTTTACAGGCATCACATATTGTGATTACAGCGCCATCCGTTAGCAGATCTTGTCACTACTACTTAGAAACTTCCGTATAAAATTCCTAAGGAGCTCACAATAGACGTACCACTTAGTGTATTCTTCTAGCGATCATCGCTTTCATGATTTTAAAACCCTGTATGTCGCAGGCGACAAAACTATAGCGGCAACACACTGGTTATCCCATCCGAAGGTTCCATATATCCCAGTATACATAGTCTCCTGTGCACAAGTTCCCCGCGTATGAAAAGAGGCTTAAAAACGGCTGCCGCTCGCCTACATAGGTTTCACACGCGCCCCTCTCCCAATCCAACGACACGAGGGGCCGAGCAGTCTGTAACGATGGCTGCGTCAAAGAGGTGACGTATGAGAGCGCCAGAATGGAAACACGGCGCGAGTCGCAAAGGCCGTGTCCTGGCTCCTCTGGGCGTTCGATCTCGGTTCTGCTCTCCAGGACGTGCTCGGCTTGCTATCAGCGTGTCCAGTCCCCAACGGTTTCTCAAACAATTCTGCCGTTAAAATTTAGCTACTTATCTATGACTTCCCCGCCGAAGACGTTGCAGTGTAGGACACAAAAGTAACGAACGCTGATGAGCTAAAATCCTGGCCACTGCACATTGAGGCGCCCACGTGACACTGTGTGGCAAGCATATAAGTGGAACAGAGACGAATGGGGAATCGTTTCAGCGATAATACGGGTTGCAAATGGTGAAGTTGATGGACATACGCGCCTTCGACAAAGGACAGATGGTTGTGACCCGCCGCCTGGGACATACGGATACTACCGAAATGCAGAATGAGACCACCTAACACAGAGCAACCACTTCTTCGTGCAGGGAGCCGATAATGTTACTGTAAGAAACAATGACTATTTAATGTGTACTAACATGGCAGTTTCGTGCTGAGAATCGTACTGCACAACTCCTGCTCCCTTTTGGAGGAAATTGCTTTGGCGTTTCCTCCACTCTAAGCGACACACACAAAAACGAACTCTGGGGACGTGTTTGCTCGTATCGATAGTTGGTCGTACAGTCTCATACTTACTCATTTTACTGAAAGTACTCCACAATTATCAGCTGTCATACTTCGCTGCGCAAATGTGGTCAACGTGTTAACGCTTTACAAGAACGACTGGTGGACATAACGTAAGTTGGGGTGTATCTGCACTGCAGTAGTACAATTACAAAAAAGCCAAACCCTGTAGTTACAGATCACCATAGACAGGTAATAACAATTTGCACTAGATACACCGGTATTTTTTCTTAAGACCTACAAAATCATTTAGCCTTTTAGGCCTAATTGAAATTCGGAACACTCTAAGATATGAACGTCAGCGGATCGCTAACGCATATTCATAGCACCCTAACCTTCAACGTAAATGCGCACATTGCAAGGAGTCAGAGGTCATGTTTCCTCTTTGCAATGGTTTGTCGTACTTCCAGTGGGTTACAACTATAGCAAATAACAGAAAATACCGAATACTTTACTGCTAATTGTGATAGTTAAAACACGAAACGTGAAGACAGACATTAGTCATTTTAATATTGGCTAGCATTTTTAGGTGGAATGGCACCCTGACACCCACATAAAAAATTCGCCTAGAGAACTAAGTTTTTGCAGTGATTGCATGCACTTTCTCAGAGTATCTTAGGTTAATATTTGATGCCATTCTAAGTAATATCATTCTACGTCATTAATTTGTACTGTCGAAGTATCTTAATAATTTTTGCTGTTATTTTGTAAATTTTGAGGGTTTCTGGCTGGGACGGGTTTCTGGCTTTATGAATAGTCAATGCAAAAGGGTGAAAACAGGGCTGAACTATTTTAGGGCTGCAAGTAGATACACATTTTGTAGACACTGCCAGCAGATCAGTCACTTTCTATTTTTGTTTTATGTGAATGAAATGCTGCTACCTTTTTAGTTTCTGTTCCCATAACTTCCTTCCTCATTTATTGTGTCCTAGAAATGGCAGACCAATAGTTAATTTTAAAGCAAATGAAGCATTGTATTTCATTGCTACATCACGTCGTGAAACTATTTACAGGTTATGGTTACTGCCATTCTGCAATATAGTGGATGGCTGGTGACAATAGGGAGAAGCTAACGTTTAGACTAGTGGGGGCAAGTCCTAAACACTGCACGTACACATTTAGTTCAAGCCACGACACACAGGAACAGGGACATCGTCTCAGCAATGTTATACTAATTCTTCTGCCTTGTTTCTTGCTCATTTTTTCGGCACTGTCATTAAAACAGCACACATCGCTTTTCCTTTTTTTATAACGCAGTGTTTCAAACTATTGCAAATTTTATTAATAAAAATTACTTTTTAAAAACAGTTTATTTAAAACGAAAAATTTTAGCGCAGTTGCTGTAGCCAATGGATATTTTATTTTTAATCAGTTATTACTAAAAAATATGAGAGACAAAACAAATAGCGAAAATACCGGTTATTCAGAACTGAAATACTGGTTGCCGTCCTGGGAAAGTGAGTGACCTTGAATAAGTAACGTAAAATTGCCTCAGCACACCGAAAACTTCTACGCCGGAATGTGCTGATATCAGGGACTTTAGAGTCACAACCGGCAGTATGCACCCGTGCTCTGCTAGTCATTCCCTTTCCTGTCACACTCGTAAGTGTAGCAAGCGGGAAACGACTGTTCCATCTGCTTATGTATGATGCCTGATCTATCAAGTATTCGGGCTTCTTGCACGAGATGCACGTTGGCGGCAATAGAATCTTTCTGCAGTCAGCGACAAATGCTGGTTCTCTTTTTTTTTTTTTTTTTTTTTTCTCTAGTGTTCAGCGACTACTACTCCTTTCTTCCAGGGATTCCCGTTGGACTTCACAGGGCGTTTCCGTAATACTCAGGGGTTGTTCTAGCCCACCGGTAACAAAATCTGGCAGAGTACCTCTGAGCTGGTTCGACGTTACTATTTAATCAGACCTTCAGCAGTACTCAAGAACTGGCCGGACGATTGCTCATTACGCAGTTTCCGTAATAGATAAGCTGCGCTTTCTTAGAATTCTTCCAATACACTGAAGTCAATAATTTGCTTTTGCTACAACGACCTTGGGCTTCCGTTTGGTTTCACATCGCTTTTCGACGTCGCACTTTGATAAAGTGACTGTTCGGAGACATAACACACATGCTGTGTTCGAACAGCATGTAGTTTCTCCTGTTCACATGCATTAATTTACGTTTTCCCACGTTTAGAACAAGATGTCATTCAACGCACAAAATAAAAATTTTGTCTCGTTCATTAGGTATCTTGTATCATCCTTCACTAACTCACTGTCATTCAACGACGACACATACCTGCACACTATAGCGTCATTAGCAGTCAGTCAGCTTGCTGCCCACGATAGTGACGTAATTGCTGCTTTACCTTTGGTCCCGCACTGTAATCTTCGAAGTGTGCATTTCACAAGGTGAGCCGAAGCTCACGTACTGATGAATCTCCTCCCACGCGATCCAAAACCATCTCTCAAAATTTTACTATACCGACAATTTTGTCAGGAACTAGGTCAGTTTTCAGAGGCTTGTACGACCCAGTTTCTCGTAGCTTGCTTGAAATTTATATGATGGTTGTTGAGAAACTAGTATCTCTACATTCATTCCGCTCTGCGTATTACTGCATCGTACGTGAAATCGATGTCTGCAGGGTCCTGTAACAAGTAATTCCGAATCTTCCACCGTCATGAACTGTAAACAGCGGTAAACTCTACCGTAGACTCGTCACAGAAAGTTGTGTATTGCTTTTCAAAGTAGCGCCACCGGTATTGATGCAGAAAGATAAAGCATTACAGAAATAATGCTTCATACAAACTGTTTATTCATAACTAGGTGCGGCATGGAATATGCTATTCGATCATAGATCATTTCTCAATATTCAGTATAGGATTCTCATCGTTTCTACTTCCTATGTCAGATATTTTATTCAAACCGCCACAATAATGAAGGTTTCGTATATCGCTTAATGCTGGCACTGTGAAAATAACTTTCTCTTTTTGGTAAGAGTTAAACGTATTCGTCTAGACTAGTGTTACACCTTTCAGAGTAGTTACCATCAGATATTGCTACGACGTAGCCACAATCCAGTCCCACTCCGAAAACAGGATCCTAAATGAAGTGCAGAATTTGGCACTAAGAGGAAGTTCATTGCTAACACCTACGAGTAGCCGAAATAGACCCGAACTCCTGAACGAAGAGGGCAGCTTTTGATGCGAACATCGCATATTAAAGAATGTACAGACATCAGAAATTTAGAAAACCTTCCAGAAGGGTGTGGCGCGTGCCCCCCGGACTCCAACCGCGTGCTGATGTAGTCGACGCTGTACAGCTGCTACTGACACAGCTCTCGCGGCAGAATAGAGACAAGATGCGATATAACGTCAGTCCCCGTAGATTAACGGGAGAGAGAACCTGAAAAACTTCCGAAAAGGCGTTCCTCGCGTAGTCGTATCTCAATTAAAAGTCCGCAGCGTTTCCACTTACGCGAACTCGTATAATTGATGCTTTTTATTATTAATATTGTATTGTTAATTGCCCGGATTTGCAGTAGTTATTAATTCTTCTCTCGTTCGCATCGCACACACTACTGATTGCTAGGAAATAATTTAATTAAGAGTTTTTTTTCTTTTACGCTGTCGTCCTGTTGCTATGAAATTGTTGTGCTGGTATGCAGCGAGATCCAGAGATACTTTTTGATTCAGTCTTTGTGAGATTGCGTCGTAATACGAAAATATTTTAAAGTTCACTTCTCAACTAATGACGTGAATATTTGCACTTCAATAACTAGTCTTTCATGAGTAGTCGTTGATTTAGCCATTTATAAAACTATTTAACGATGTAGTCCACACTGAGTATTCAACTGGTAACGAATAGTTTATTTTATCACTAAATAATTATAACTCCCGCACCACACGCCCACGGAATAGTTTAGTTAAGTTGATCCGATTGAGTTAGTCTCTTGGCAATAACCACAACTCAACACTTCAGCGTAATTGTGTTATCTTCATGATGTCGTGTACTTCGGTCCTACTCAAGACTGAGACCACTACGGTCGCAGGTTCGAATTCTGCCTCGGGCATGGATGTGTGTGATGTCCTTAGGTTAGTTAGGTTTAATTAGTACTAAGTTCTAGGCGACTGATGACCTCAGAAGTTTCTAACATTCTGCGTGGTGTCTGTCTGTTCTAAGTCGTGTCTCCCTACCACTTTCGCGCACCGACGCTCTGAGCTTGTTTTTTAGGGAATTGACTAGTTTGAACCTGGGACCTGTTGCTGGTAAGGAGACGCCAGACCACACATGACATGCAGAGTTCAGAAGAGTTCAGTGAGACTAGCGATGATATAATCAAATACTTAATGATTTCAGCATCAGCTCCACTCGCTGCAAAAGAATCTTAATACTAACTAAATTTAGTGGAAGGGGCTCAAGGCTTTCCTATTTTTAGTTAGCTGGTAAAATAACGTCGAAAAAGCAGTTAAGTTTACCATTGGAAATTATATTCTACTCACAAAACATCGTTTATAAATTGCACTATTGATAAAAGGAAATGTTTTAATACGGGATGATGATAACCAACTGCCTTCTACAAAAATGTGAACGAATATTCCCTGAATGGATATCCAAATTCTACAATGGATCAAAGGATGACCTATGCCGTATCACATCTATAATCTAGGTTTAAATTAAGTTTCACAAAACAGGAAACTATCAAAATGGTCTACAGTGACCCTCAATTATCTTTAATTATTTGTCTAACTTGTCGTAAATTACAGTGGCTGATGTGGCTTCTAAATAATTATATAACAGAAAAATCATCGCGTTTCAGATTTTTACTGCAAGTATCAAATGTGAACACCATGAGATTTAACTGACGATCGACACTAGTATTACGTAAAAAGGGGGTGTAACAGACGAGACTCCTGCAGTTCTGAGTGTAGCTTTATACGCTGTTATGCGGTATCGCGTGCGTTCATTACCTTGTCGTTGGTTAGGCAGTGTCAGGGGGCGGCGGGTGGCGCAGCTCCATACAGCTCGCAGTCTTGGAAGCAACTCTCTCCTAACTTCTCCTTACTACAATTTACCGAATTTGGTTAAAAAACTATGACTATGTTTTTATGTGACCAATCCGGGTCTCAATGTTAACCTTAAGCTCTGCCTACAAAAATTCTGTCTATCCAATGAGAAACGTTATACTTTTCACTGTGGGGCAATGTTTTTAACGTTTGCAACGTAACAGAGACGCGAAAAAGTCTCACGCTAAAACTTGCAGGTGGGTGTCGGTCCCTTATCGTAGGGCCTTCTAGCTTAACACGGTTCTGCTCTCGTCTTCTCGTTTCTCCCCTCGGAACTGCGTCAGTTTCACGGTGGGAAGGTATGAAATACATTTAGGCATTCTTGTGTTGGTCTGTGGTATTCCATTTGCTCACTCGTTACTCGTATTACTTCGGTTAATTTATTGTCACGATTCATTCGGAGCTATGTGACATACTACTGGATTTCCTTATCATGTCAGGGTTTTCATGGAAGGTGTTGGATTTACCTGACACCTTAAAAGTTAAGTCGCATAGTGCTCAGAGCCATTTTTCCCGTCACGCAACAAACACGTCTAGAATCGAAAACAATCCAGTCACGATTCGCAATCTCAGTAATTCAGATCAGAACTGCTCTCGTAAGTCTGCACTGGATGAGTTCTAGCAAGAGACTTCTTTTGTGGAAGAGCATCGTAGGCGCATTGAATTTCTTCGTTGCGCTTACAGCTCTCTTCCACATAAGTTATCTCTGATGACATTACTTTGGACTTAACTTTTGAGATATTAATTTCACATTTGTCACATGGATATTTGTCCATTGCTGACATACGATGTTTGTTCTTTCTATTTAGCTAACAAATATGCTGAGTGGTGTACAATGCAGTTGTTGACAAAACTCTTTCGTGTTAGCTTATCGGCAAAGATGTAGTAACTGCCAAGATAACTTTCCCTACTTCATGTTCTTTCTTAATTGACTTTAAAGTGGTCGTTCGGGCGTTACAAGGGATAAATACAAAATAAATAATTGCTGATGGTCGGGTTTGAATCGGCTACCCGGAGCACGCCATCCAACGACGCTGACCGCTAAGCCAAATTGTGTGCAGCTTAGCTCACGCCGATATTATGCGCTAATTCTAGCGCTTGTTAGAATCACTTCTTACACCCGGGATGGCTTCTAGCTCCGTCAGCAATATGTTTTTAAACTCTCATGTGCATGTTAAACATATTTATTTTTGGGAACAGCAAAAAAGTGTCATTGTGCCATATCTGGCGAATACGGAGGCTGGACCATTATTACGGATTATTTTTACTTCACTAAGATGCAACGAAATGTTGGCAGTTCCTTTATCTTGGTCCGATGTCCATGAATTGTTTCGCCACAAATCGGGGTGTTCTTGCCGGTTAGCTTCACACGAACTGTTTATATGGAGTATTCCTTACTGATCATTCGACCTTGTGAAAAGATCTCGTACTGATCTATGGCGTTAAAGTCAGAGAACACGGTGAGTAAAAGCTTCACATTTGACTACAGTTGGGGACCTTTTTCTATTTTCACTACTGGTTTAGACGTCATACCCATAAATCCATGTTTCATCACTAGGTATAAGTTGCAGTAGATTTGCCGCTGTCTTCGTTCGCAAAGAATGTATGAAAAATTTCGCTGTCAAAAGTTTCATAGCCAAAACATCCGAAAACATAACGTGTCATAAACAAGTTGATATGTCGACACCATCAGGAATTTCTTTGGATTGGGGGATCATTCACAATCATTTCTTTTACTTTTTCCACGATTTCATTAGTTGATATATAATATGGCGTGCAGGCCGCTCGTCATCTTGATCTTGACGATCTTGGAAACGTATATACCACTAACAAACCTTAGTTTCGAGCACATCAGATTGATCAAAAACTGTAACATCCCTAATGCACTTCATTCCGTTCTTGTGGCAAAGTATACTACAAATTCTGCGACCTGTTTTCTATGACACAAATAATCCCAGATAATACCCAAATACACATCATCTTAGGCAGGTGACAGACGAAACATCGGATTTAGGTAACACTGTACAAATACTACCCGAATTTGTTTACCAAAACAATATCGAAAGGAAATCGTGCTAGTCGAAATTACAGAAGTTCTGTTACTTTATGAACATCTATTACGCTTTCAATGTGGCGTGCTCCTAAACGTATGTAAACATAATTTTCAAGGGTGCGGTATAGCATCCTGTGATATATTATATGCCAATTGGACTACCGTACATTTGGAAGAGACGGTTAAGCAATTGAAATTCCAACGATGAATATGTCAAAGACGACTATGAGATAAAGTGAGAAAACACTGAGGCATGTTGATAGTCAGCTAAAGACCAGACATTTTTACGCATTCCAGTTACCTAATTATTTTCTTAATTCTTCACCCAGTAAGGGGCAACCTAATAGACGATAACTTATATGTTAACGTGAGCCAATTGGCGCATTCCTTTTTCATTGTTCCTTGTGATTGAGGCCTGATTACATGCAGCTGTAATGCACACTCCACATGAGCAATTGCCACAGTTTGTAAATGTTAAAGCTGCCTCCATAAAGCTGAGACATTTTGTTTCTCTGGAATATGCTCTTTTTGCCACACTAAAAAGTAACACATTATATCATGTATGACTAGGATAATTAGATGTGGAAATGACCCATCCTTTTACACTCGTAATTTGGTTCTATGTCACTAGATCAATCTGTTGCTGTCATCGTACCGTTCAAGCTCCAGACAGCAAGGCTATAAAGTTACTAATACAATTTAAATTCATTGCGCCTATCACTCTATATAAAGGTTCTACTCACTGGCTATTCACTTATATGCGGCAAAGGCGCCGCAATATTGGTCTGTTAAAATGATACTCATAGCTGGAAACAGGGTAAAATATGTAATTAATAACATATTGCCTGTAGTGTTTGTCATAGCATTAGTAACAGGTTATTACTGTCTACTGGGTTCCGCGACGTATCTCGATTCGAAAGGACTGGCAATGGTAAAACGAAAATAAAGCGCTTAGCTCTGCCCTTCAGGGAATTCAAGGGGACCGGATCTTGAGCGTATACCCTATGGTTGTCCATGCTAACGTTTGCAACTTAAGGGGTTTCTTACTCTTCCTACACACTCAATAGTGTGTGTTAGCAGTAAGAATCGGTATTGGGCTATGTACGGCTATAACTGAAATTGCGGGTCGCTGATGTAGGGTCGAGCCGTACACGTCTTCAAGCCCAGTACTAAGAAAGCAAATAATCTGTAGTAAATTGTGATCTTACGTTCTAATAAATGAAGCACAGGGAAGTTACGCAAATTAATTAATAATACATGGCAGTTGTAAGCAAGTTCAGGAATTACAGTATTTGGAAGTACTTGCAAATTAACATACGTGTTACCACAAGCTAAAAATTGCAGAAGTCTGATAATACACTTAATAACAAGTGTTCGGTAGAAATGGCCGTCGTAAAAACACATTTCAGCAAGTTTGTAGGCTAATAAATACTGAACCACGGTTGACACTATTCAAAATGTAGGATGAATGTAGTAGTACCCTCAGTAATTTAACGATTCATTGCTAGTTAGAAAGTTAGAAGCCCCACTTGTAGCTGAATTTTCATCTATATTTATACTCCGCAAGCCACCCAACGGTGTGTGGCGGAGGGCACTTTACGTGCCACTGTCGTTACCTCCCTTACCTGTTCCAGTCGCGTATGGGTCGCGGGAAGAACGACTGTCTGAAAGCCTCCGTGCGCGCTTTGATCTCTCTAATTTTACGTTCGTGATCTCCTCGGGAGGTATAAGTAGGTAGAAGTAAAATATTCGATACCTCATCCAGAAACGCACCCTCTCGAAACCTGGCGAGCAAGCTACACCGCGATGCAGAGCGCCTCTCTTGCAGAGTCTGCCACTTGAGTTTGCTAAACATCTCCGTAACACTATCACGGTTACCAAATAACCCTGTGACGAAACGAGCCACTCTCCTTTGGATCTTCTCTATCTCCTACGTCAACCCGATCTGGTACGGATCCCACACTGATGAGCAATACTCAAGTATAGGTCGAACGAGTGTTTTGTAAGCCACATCCTTTGTTGATGGACTACATTTTGTAAGGACTCTCCAAAAGAATCTCAACCTGGTACCCGCCTTACCAACAACTAATTTTATATAATCATTCCACTTCAAATCGTTCCGCATGCATACTCCCAGATACACTCCTGGAAATTGAAATAAGAACACCGTGAATTCATTGTCCCAGGAAGGGGAAACTTTATTAACACATTCCTGGGGTCAGATACATCACATGATCACACTGAAAGAACCACAGGCACATAGACACAGGCAACAGAGCATGCACAATGTCGGCACTAGTACAGTGTATATCCACCTTTCGCAGCAAGGCAGGCTGCTATTCTCCCATGGAGACGATCGTAGAGATGCTGGATGTAGTCCTGTGGAACGGCTTGCCATGTCATTTCCACCTGGCGCCTCAGTTGGACCAGCGTTCGTGCTGGACGTGCAGACCGCGTGAGACGACGCTTCATCCAGCCCCAAACATGCTCAATGGGGGACAGATCCGGGGATCTTGCTGGCCAGGGTAGTTGACATACACCTTCTAGAGCACGTTGGGTGGCACGGGATACATGCGGACGTGCTTTGTCCTGTTGGAACAGCAAGTTCCCTTGCCGGTCTAGGAATGGTAGAACGATGGGTTCGATGACGGTTTGGATGTACCGTGCACTATTCCGTGTCCTCTCGACGATCACCAGAGGTGTACGGCCAGTGTAGGAGGTCGCTCCCCACACCATGATGCCCTGTGTGCCTCGGTCGTATGCAGTCCGGATTGTGGCGCTCACCTGCACGGCGCCAAAGACGCATACGACCATCATTGGCACCAAGGCAGAAGCGACTCTCATCGCTGAAGACGACACGTCTCCATTCGTCCCTCCATTCACGCCTGTCGCGACACCACTGGAGGCGGGCTGCACGATGTTGGGGCGTGAGCGGAAGACGGCCTAACGGTGTGCGGGACCGTAGCCCAGTTTCATGGAGACGGTTGCGAATGGTCCTCGCCGATACCCCAGGAGCAACAGTGTCCCTAATTTGCTGGGAAGTGGCGGTGCGGTCCCCTACGGCATTGCGTAGGTTCCTACAGTCTTCGCGTGCATCCGTGCGTCGCTGCGGTCCGGTCCCAGGTCGACGGGCACGTGCACCTTCCGCCGACCACTGGCGACAACATCGATGTACTGTGGAGACCTTACGCCCCACGTGTTGAGCAATTCGGCGGTACGTCCACCCGGCCTCCCGCATGCCCACTATACGCCCTCGCTCAAAGTCCGTCAACTGCACATACGGTTCACGTCGACGCTGTCGCGGGATGCTACCAGTGTTAAAGACTGCGATGGAGCTCCGTATGCCACGGCAAACTGGCTGACACTGAAGGCGGCGGTGCACAAATGCTGCGCAGCTAGCGCCATTCGACGGCCAACACCGCGGTTCCTGGTGTGTCCGCTGTGCCGTGCGTGTGATCATTGCTTGTACAGCCCTCTCGCAGTGTCCGGAGCAAGTATGGTGGGTCTGACACCGGTGTCAATGTGTTCTTTTTTCCATTTCCAGGAGTGTATTTTACAGAAGTAACTGCTACCAGTGTTTGTTCCACTGCCATATAATCATACAATAAAGGATCCTTCTTTCTATGTATTCGCAATACATTTTACTAAGTATAAGAGGATATCTCCTATGCGTCTAAATAGATGCCGTACAAAACTTTCCTGTTGCATGAGTGTTAACAAGTCCGGTGTCTTCCTATGGCACGACATCAACGTAAAACTTTGCCATCTCCACCGGTGGCTCATACTGAAGTCCTTCCCGTTTCTCTCTTTTGCCGACCAGCTCTTTCACTCCCAGCATTCTCCAGCGACTTACCGCTCACTCCAATGCGGACACAAGACACCATCACCAAAAGCACGACTTTCAGTACTAAAAATCCTACAAACCAGACTTAATAGAAATAAAAGCTTACTTGCTAACGTATCCAACGAAAATACACGCTATACTTCAAATAAACACTTTGACTTGAATACATAGGAGTCTAGCGCACAAGCCCTTACAGTAGTAAAACAATTATTACGTTAGAATAAATGAAATAATAAACATAAAGAATATACTCCAGTTTCTTGCGTGAATACGTAGGACTCTTGTTTGCACATTTGGTGGTTTGCCATTATGAAATGCCCGGTTGATGGTGTTTGACTATAAGATTTAATAGAGAGAACTTCAAATGTAGGTAAAAACGTTGTCAGTTTTCTGTAATTTCTAACTTCCATGTTTTTAGCCATAAAATAATGGTTGACATTTTTTAGATGAACCGCACTGCCTGAAAAAAGTGCAGGCCTTCCGCAAATTGCATCGGATTTCAGTGCTGAGTCACAAAGTGTCAGCGTGCGAACAATTCAACGAAACATCATAGACATTGACTTCGGGGGCCGAACCCCCACTCGTGTACCCCCGATGACTGCACAACACTATGCGTTATACCTCACCTGGGCTCGTCAACAGCAACATTGGACTGTTGATGACTGGAAACATGTCGCCCGGTCGGACGAGTCTCGTTTCAGATTGTATGGAGCAAATGGACGTGTTCGGGTATGGAGACAACTTCCTGAATTCATGGACCCTGCATGGCAGCAGGGGACTGTTAAAGCTGGTGCAGGATCCGTAATGGTGTGGGGCGTGTGCAATTTGAGTTCCATGAGAGCCCTGATACGGGCAAATCCGATTCTGACAAGTAACAAACACGTAAACATCCTGTCTCATAACCTCCATCTATTCATGTCCATTGTGCATTCCGATGGACTTCAGAAATTTCAGCAGGATAATGACACCCCACATGTCCAGAATTGCTACAGAGTGGCTCCAGGAACACTCCCCTGAGTTTAAACACTTCCGCTCGCCATCAAACTCCGCAGACATCAAAATCATTGAGGATATCTGGGATGCCTTGCAATGTGCTGTTCAGAGGAGATCTCTTATCCCTCATAATGTGACGGATTTGTGGACAGCCCTGCAGTATTCCATCCAGCACTACTTCAGACGTTAGTCGAGTCCATGCCGCGTCGTGTTACGGCACCTCTGCATGATCGCGGCGGCGCTACACGATATCAGGCAGGTGTACCAGATTCTTTGGCTCTTCAGTAACCGGCGTTTCCCGAGTATGTATTAATTCAAATATCTCTCTCATATACTGATTTCCGCCTCCTCTTTGTCACCTTCGCCTTCATCTCTGTCTTTCAATATCGTAATCTCTCTTCTCTCTCCCTGTTACCTCCACCCCGATAAAAGTTAGTGATTAGTCCCATAGCATTTCTTCCTAGACAGTAATATCTGTATCAGATTTGGTTGAAATCGTTCCAGTGATTTAGATTTCCAATATGCATGCATGTGTACATACATTCTTATAATATGTGTGTATGTAAATGGCGAAAAGTCTACTTATTTTGTGAGGTTGCGGTGAAATTCTAACAATTTCAATGTCCAAGAACGTATTGATGCCTAAAATAGGTACTGTAATAGGTAATGTTTCGCTAATAACTTTCAGAAGGGTTTCACCGTGGACGTAGAGTAAATACGCCTATTGCAAGGCAAAGTGATGACAGATCTAGACGAATAGATAAGATAGAAATGATAAGCGCAATAAAATGTACAAATACGGCATTAATAGCGCTCTCAAAGTGCCGGGCGGCGAGGTTTTTATAAAACAAAAGAAAACACGTTAGAGGTATTGAGGGAGTGATAACTACTGCGTCAAAAATCTCGTTATTGTGTAACTGGTAAGGTGTGAGGGACAGTTTTCGTATTAAGTTAGTTCAGGCACAGGAGGCTCTGTCTGAGCCATTAGTTTCACTAGTTTCCTGTGGTAACGTTGAGGGGAAGGGGGAGGAAAATTTCTAATTGCATCTCCAGAATTGATTAAGCTGCATGTGACTTCGTGGTTCATGGAATGAAGCGCCAGTGATCAATAGATTCAAACAAGCCGTGGTGTACTATCTATCACACAAACCCGACCATTTTGGGTTCCATCCATTGTGCCTTACACATGGAACACTGAAATACACTAGCTAATGACCATTATTATGCGAAATTACCAGTAGCGACATCGATATTAGGTTTCGTAAATTTTGAGAGGAAATAAGAAACGAAATACACTCCTGGAAATGGAAAAAAGAACACATCGACACCGGTGTCAGACCCACCATACTTGCTCCGGACACTGCGAGAGGGCTGTACAAGCAATGATCACACGCACGGCACAGCGGACACACCAGGAACCGCGGTGTTGGCCGTCGAATGGCGCTAGCTGCGCAGCATTTGTGCACCGCCGCCTTCAGTGTCAGCCAGTTTGCCGTGGCATACGGAGCTCCATTGCAGTCTTTAACACTGGTAGCATGCCGCGACAGCGTGGACGTGAACCGTATGTGCAGTTGATGGACTTTGAGCGAGGGCGTATAGTGGGCATGCAGGAGGCCGGGTGGACGTACCGCCGAATTGCTCAACACGTGGGGCGTGAGGTCTCCACAGTACATCGATGTTGTCGCCAGTGGTCGGCGGAAGGTGCACGTGCCCGTCGACCTGGAACCGGACTGCAGCGAAGCACGGATGCACGAAAAGAACGTAGGATCCTACGCAGTGCCGTAGGGGACCGCACCGCCACTTCCCAGCAAATTAGGGACACTGTTGCTCCTGGGGTATCGGCGAGGACCATTCGCAACCATCTCCATGAAGCTGGGCTACGGTCCCGCACACCGTTAGGCCGTCTTCCGCTCACGCCCCAACATCGTGCAGCCCGCCTCCAGTGGTGTCGCGACAGGCGTGAATGGAGGGACGAATGGAGACGTGTCGTCTTCAGCGATGAGAGTCGCTTCTGGCTTGGTGCCAATGATGGTCGTATTCGTGTTTGGCGCCGTGCAGGTGAGCGCCACAATCAGGACTGCATACGACCGAGGCACACAGGGCCAACACCTGGCATCATGGTGTGGGTAGCGATCTCCTACACTGGCCGTACACCTCTGGTGATCGTCGAGGGGACACTGAATAGTGCACGGTACATCCAAACCGTCATCGAACCCATCGTTCTACCATTCCTAGACCGGCAAGGGAACTTGCTGTTCCAACAGGACAATGCACGTCCGCATGTATCCCGTGCCACCCAACGTGCTCTAGAAGGTGTAAGTCAACTACCCTGGCCAGCAAGATCTCCGGATCTGTCCCCCATTGAGCATTTTCGGCACTGGATGAAGCGTCGTCTCACGCGGTCTGCACGTCCAGCACGAACGCTGGTCCAACTGAGGCGCCAGGTGGAAATGGCATGGCAAGCCGTTCCACAGGACTACATCCAGCATCTCTACGATCGTCTCCATGGCAGAATAGCAGCCTGCATTGCTGCGAAAGGTGGATATACACTGTACTAGTGCCGACATTGTGCATGCTCTGTTGCCTGTGTCTATGTGCCTGTGGTTCTGTCAATGTGATCATGTGATGTATCTGACCCCAGGAATGTGTCAATAAAGTTTCCCCTTCCTGGGACAATGAATTCACGGTGTTCTTATTTCAATTGCCAGGAGTGTACATACGAACTGTGGTGTCGGTGTCGTCGTAGTTTTTGAGACCTGTTCGAGCATGCACATGTGTTGAGTGCCATAGACTGAGTACACGTTTTTCAACCCCCTTGCATGAATCATACCTGGTTAGAATAGTCTATGCGTACAGCAACTTAAATGTAAAGCTTCTCTTGATTGGCATGTTGCATAATTATTAGTTAACTGTACGCAAAATTAGGCATATAGTGGCTGCCTAGCTCCAGGCAATGCTGCCATGTAAGGTAAATTACGAAACGTGGGGAAAACAAGCAATCTTGGACGAAAGTGGGAATGAGGACAATCAGTTGGCCAAAAGGCGTGTAAGACAGAAATGATCCGGGTATAGATTCTCTCTACCTTTATCTCGCACACTATCTGCGTTTCGTCTTGGAGAATTACTGTGTGTGTTGTTTGTCATGACGGTGGCATGAACCGAACCCACGAGCTTCACGTTACGACATGTGATACCAGCTTCTGCTTAAGGCTTGCTATGGAACTATGGAAATGATTTTTTTTCTGGATGTGTTGTATATTGTGGAGCTACAGTAGCGTTAAGGAAAAATGTCATTCGTCATCTCTTTAGAACGACATTCACATCGTGGGTTAGAAGCAGTAATAAAACAGTCAAATATTTAGACGATGGTTACACTCATTAAAGAGAAGACGAAAGTAGAGCGAAGTAGTCGACAGCTGTTACCGAGAAGGTATTGCTTTCAGAAAGTAAGCTTGGTATTTTTTTAAAAAAAATAGATAAGTTCAATCGAATTTCTTTCACAAAGTGGAACTGCAGCCTTGTATGTTACGGAAAGACTGATCAGAAATAGGTATAATGAATGACAGCTTGTTCTAAATGTAGGCTTCTGTTAGATGAAGCAAATAAGTAAGAAAAACAATCGTGTAGTGTTCGAATACGGTATTAGTGGTGTGTTGTTAGTCACGTCAATTAAATCTCTGGAGTAATGCTGAAAATCGCTGTGAAGTGGAAAACGAGCTCATTAGGTCGGATGTTGGAAATGCAAGTGGTCAACATGGGTTTGTTGGTAGAATTCTGGGGTATTGCGGGTCATGTACTAAGAAGACCGCGTATAGAACACCAGTGCAACTCATTCTTCAGTATCGCTCGCGTGTCTGATTTCCCTACCAGGTCGGATTAAAGGAAGATATCAAAGCAGTTCAGAGACGGGTTGCTAGATTTGTTACCAGTAGGTTCGTTCAGCACTCGATTATTACGGAGATGTTTCGTGATTTCAAATGGAAATCCCTGGAGGGAAGAGTGCTTTCTTTTTGCGAAACGCAATTGAGAAAATACAGAGAACCATCTTTGGACTGACTGCAGAACGACTCAGCTGCTATGAACGTACATCTGTCGCAAGAATCGCGAAGACAAGATGAATTACGGCTCGTATGTAAAGCGTATAGACAGTAATTTTTGCTTCCGCTGCATTCGTGAGTAGAATAGGAAAGTGAATAATAGCAGTGGTGTAAAGTACCGTCTGCTTGCATCGTATGGTGGCGTCAGGAGTGTGTACGGATGTAGATCTTACATGAAAAGTTACTCTTTTGTCAGTTACTGCTAAATTAGTGCTTTTGGATTTATCTGGCGACGTGAGATATTTGTGAGTGGACAGAATCCGGGTATTTGATGTTTGGACGGCAAGGCAGGTAGAGGCGAGAAGCAGCCGTCCTTGCGTGGTCATTACGTAAACAGCGCGCGTACGCCGGGTCCGGCGTTTCCTCTGCGCGGAATTTAATCCCGCCAGCTGCCTGCTAGCTGCCGACGGCCTGCGCGCTGATTTACCTTCCTTCTTCCTCCTGCTCTGCCTCCAATACCCAGCCACCTGCGTAATGAAGCCATTGGACAACACAAAGCTGCCACATTTCGTCCGTGCGGGCGTGAGACACCCAAAGTTTCTTTCCTGTACCGAATAAACGCAACTGGTCAAACTTCTAGCGGCAGGTCACGCTAAGTTGCTGGAACAACGAATCGTCCCACGTCACTGTAAACAGTCTCAGGACTTTACACCGCGAACCGTGAAAGGCGCCCTAGACCGCTCGGCTATCCGCGCGGCTGGAGATGAAGACACTTGGATCAAACTAGTCTCTGGACTGACGACGACGACGACGACGACGACGACGACGACGACGGTGACGACATGATAGGACACACATTAAAAGATTAGGGAATAGCTTCAGTGGTAGTAGAGGGAGGTGTAAGGTGTAAAACCAGTGGGAGAAAAAAATGAAATACATCCAACAAATAATTGAAGGCGTAGGATGCAAATGGTACTTCGAAATGAAGATAGTGGCACATGCAGGACGTCATGACGGCCGCATCAGAAATCAAAGACTGACGAAGCAACACCCCTCCCCCACCAACAAAAAACTGTTTTTCTTTTTTTTCTCAAGATGTGACCATCTTGGAAGATTTGTCTTTCGAGACAAAGAATGTCGCTAGCGTTTTCAGTGCAGCGGTTTCCCCTTACATGACGGCCCGACAGATTTGGTCCGTTGTTAGAACACTGGCCTCTCATCCTGGAGAACGACGGTTCATATCTGCGTCTGGCCATCCTAATTTGGGTGTTCCGTGATTTCCCTAAATCGTTCCAGGCGCATACCAGGATGGTTCCTTTGAAAGTGAAAACCTTGGTAGGTTAATCCACCTTCAGCAATACTTCAGAGTTAGTGTTTCATACCTTCCCAGCTAGGCGCTTACATGTTAGCCACCATGTAGATGCAGATGCTCTTCCCGCCCAATCACCTTCCGCAGAGGCTGTTGAGGACTACTACTCCCGGGATATATTAGGTCCCTGTATCTGCGAACGTTTGTGCAATGATTCAACAAGTGTTTATCCCCCTCGCCCCTCTCGACGACAGAAAGGTGACGCAGTTAAGATTTTCCACGTCTACTAGTCAAGGATCGTATCGGCACGTCCAAGGTTATCTAGAACCCACAACAGCATCGTTCTTATTGGACCTTTGATTCTCTTCAGTAACAGTACGACGAAGTTTAAAGAAATAGAAAAAATCGTATTCGAAGATTTGAAGATATGAGCTCTGTTACATACAAATCATTTAGACTATGCAGTAAAGTATCTGATAGTTCAGTGGGACGCGTTTGTCTTACAGTCGCAAGGTCCAAGGTTCGTGCCTAAACTTACAAAAATCACTAAATAGGCACTGCAAAGGAGTTACGCACCAGGAACAATCCCGCCTTCAAACTGATCACGCACGGAGCGTATCCCTGCGTTCTTCACACATCCGCTCTTGCCCTGCGATTCTATGCTGCGGAGTACGCCGCACCACTCTGGAGGGAATTTGCACCTGCTAATAAAGTTCTCTCTTCATGAGATGGGTCGCATATTCAAAGCCTGCCTAAGACCAGCTCCAGTCAATAACATCTTTCCACTTACGGTATCAGCATCTCCATATGCAAGATGACACAGCACGAGAGATAAAAAGAAGCAAGAAACAGATCCAAGGTATCAATTTTTTTGGAACTGACGCTTGTCCATCACGGGTGCAATCCACAAAAAGCTTGCTCCTCACAACAGCACCAATTCCAATTCCAACTTCAGCCGAAGCCCACCGAGCTGAGTTCTGGAGAGAAAACTCTACTGGAAGATCATGGACAGCAAAAGAGACTACCACGAGAGTGCCACTCCCAGTATGCTACAATGAAGACCCTTAACAGGCTGAGAATAGGAGTGACAAGGCGAAAGACTGATGCGAAGATGTTGGTTATCAATAATGAGACTTGTGTCTGGGGGCAAGACAGGACTTGGGACACATGTTGGTTTGCAGTAATCTGAGTGAATCCCGCGATATGCAGCCATTCTGGATGCTGAACACTGTATTCAGCAACTGTGGAATTATGTTGTTAACGTAAGATTTTAGTTTAAGTTTGTTGTCTGTGTCCTTTATTCTGACAAATGCGATCTTTTAAGTTCACATTCGTCAAATGGTAACACACCAATACTGAGTAATTTTTAACAAAAATGTTTTTATTTTTATTGAAAAGGAGCATGAAAATGCAGGTATTAAAAATAAATTAAAATATCATGAAGTAATAAGTCATGAAATAAAGAATAAAATACTTGCTTATATCTACCGATTGAACAGTGGGTTGGGTTGAGGGAAGAGACCAAACAGCGAGGTCATCGGTCTCATCGGATTGGGGAAGGATGGGGAAGGAAGTCGGCCGTGCTCTTTCAATGAAACCATCCCGGCATTTGCCTGAAGCGATTTAGGGAAATCACGGAAAACCTAAATCAGGATGGCCGGACGCGGAATTGAACAGTTTCAACGTACACAGTTTCGTAACATAACGAGGCATTTCACATCTCCATAAAATGTTCATTAACTTTTTGCCATTAATAATTAAAATCAAGATTCAAAATTCCTTAATTCACATTTCCACTCGATAAAAAAATCTCAGAATAAAACAGCTGTTACCGAGAATCGAACCAGGGACTTAGCGATTTTAAAACTTGCTGGCTACGTACTCAGCTACCGGAGGAACTTGTAAAGATAATGAAAATGATTTGCGCTCAACAGCGTTCGGAAATCTTCAAATCGTCGAAGACGATTGTTGGAGTCTTTTAGAATGGCGCCGTACTGCTTAAGGCAGTTCATATCAGGCCACTAGCATTAAAATCCTGCAAGGAAACCGAAACAAGCCTTGTTGGAGCGGAATTCGTATCTGGGTATCAAACAACTCTTAAAACACCTACCGTCGAAAACATGGCACATGTAACGCGGCTGACATTGCAACAGCCTGTTCTGCGAGTAGTATTGCGGACATAGCGTAATGTATGTAGTTGCTACACAAGCGACATATTCTGACTATTGCGATTGTAAACTCCGAAACGTAGAACTTCAATATGAAGTTGAGCGTCAGAAGGAATAAATCAGGGCGAATAGAAAAATCCAGTGTCTATGAGAGTTATTGCTAGAAACTAGCTTGCGCAACAAATGATTGAATCAAGGCTTACCTACATATCTCACTTCTTTCCTGCAGAGACACATTGATCAGAAGAAGAGCAAAGCATACAGAGGTCGTTGGGTTCGTTCAAGCGACGTAGAAGAAACAGCTGACTCAATATTGTTTCCGTCTTGAACTACCAGGTAGCTTTAGATAAAATTCCACACTATTGCCTCGTAAATAGAATATGTGCCAACAGAAAATCCAACAAGATTTTAACAGAACTCATTACGTTGTTCTTAACTGAGAAACGGAAGCAGCAGGGGATCTGAAATTGTTTCCATATTTCTAGATTTCCAGGAGGCTTTTGACACCGTTCGTCAAAAGCGACTTCTAATCAAATTGTGTTTCTGTGGAATATCGCCTCAGTTGTGCGACTGGATTCGTGATTTCCTGTCAAGAAGATGGACACAGTAGTAACTGATGGAAAATCGTAGAGTAACAGAAGTGATACCTGGCGTTCCTCAAGGAAGTGTAACAGGTCTTCTGCTGTTCCCAGTGGATGTAAAAGATTTACGAGGCAATTTCAGCAGCCCTCTTAGATTATTTGCAGATAATGTTTTCATTTACCGTCCAGTAGAGTCATCATAAGGTGAAAATCAACTGAAAAAGATTTAGTAAATATATCTGTATACTGTGAAAACTGGCAATTGATTCTAAATAATGAACAGTGTGAGGTCATCGACCTGATTACTAAAAGGAATCCGTTAAATTTAGATTACCCGATAAATTTTACAAATTTAAAGGCTACCAATTCAACTGAATACCTGAAGTACTGCTGCGCGACGTGCGATCTGCATAAGATAGGACAGCCCGATTGTGTTGTCGCTTAATACGGGAGTGTGTGCTACGGATACGATCAGCGAGTTGTTTAGACTATCATTAAAACCAGGGCTTTTTTGTTGTGGCTAGAACTTCTCATGAAATTTCCATCTGCAGCTTCCTCCAACGAATGCGAAACTATTTTGATCATTGTAATAAATAAGAGAAAGCAGACTTCTCATGGAAAGACTAAAATGTTAATTTTTCCCTTGCGCTGTTAGTATGGAACTGTAAAGAAATAGTGTGAAAGTGGTTCGAGAAACACACTGCCAGGCACTTAAGTGTGGTGCAGAGTAGTAGATACAGATGTTCATTTGGTGTGTCGCAAGACAGTGTGATAGAAACGTTACTGTTCACGGTGTAACTGGCACACAGGTTGCTGGCAATGTACATGGAAGTGACACCTTAGGAAATTATTATTAAATTCAGGAAAACTTGCACATACGCATCACTTGCCATGGACTGGTAGCTAATCTCCAACGTAACTATAGCCATTGTACGCAAATAAAAAGAGATCCTACATAATTTGGCTGAGGGATTAGCGCGCATGCATTGTGTAGTAAAACCTATTACTTCCTGGCAGCTCTGTGTTATCAACAGGTGGCTATGCTGTGCAGCAGAGCCAATATCCCGGTGTAAGTGTTCTACAACCTGGAAGTGGTGGGCTGCTCCTTACTTAATCCTCCTAAATGGGTTGTAGCAGAAGCCTACATGGGTGACTCAAAGATACGTCATTTCCCATTATGGTCGTTGTTTTCCTTCATTTGTTGGAGTGAAACGTCAGCGGGTTCTGGGAGGAAAGAGCACTTCACCCAAGAGCTACAAGTGGGAACAGGAAGTAGCCAACGAAAATGCCTATATTCTGCTCCTGATTATGAATGGCTGAAATTTCACTGGGCGGTTTGGAGCGTCTAGAACACAGGACTCGGCCGGCAGCTTACGTGGGGTGTAGAAGTCGTGTTCCCTCTGAAAAAGAGGTGGCGTTTTTATAGATCTTCAGAATTTGGGAGGAGTCCTCATAACAAGCCTGGCTACTTCTTGCTATGCGGAAAATCTGTAACTGCGATCCAGTTCTTGAGCTTGGATTTCAGGCTAGGTCATAATCCGGTTTTCTGGGGTAACGTTGCCGTTTGAGTGCGTAGTCTCAGATTACTCGTAGTTTGCGAAGCCAAGTTGGTAACTGGACGGCCAAATACGAGCTTGGCAAGGTTTAACTGAAACGAATTAGTACCATTGGTTTTCATGGAAATTTGAGTATGTGGCTTGGCATTTATTTTTAACCTACTAATGGCGAACTGTGTTCGTAAATTGTTGTCTGAAAGAGTATCTGCAGAAGTACCGAGGAGCCTGTTGGAAGCTGTGTATGAACTGTTACAGGTGCGAATTTTCGAGTCCACTAGTCTGATCTCCGAATCTTTCTGATAGCAATCTGATTGCTGGAGGACACTGTGCGCTTTGGTATAGTGAAAAGTTCAAGCCTGTCTCGCTGGTCAAAGCGAGGGTGACTAACAGTATTTAAACTGACTTTATATGCGAAACAATTACACAGAATCAATCCAAATCAGACAATAAAATCTGTGTAGTGCATCTCATAATTTGTTCTGCGCGCCTCACATCGCCAAAAGTGCGGTATCTGTCGCCGTTGCCGCGACATCACTAATGCTGTGTACGACGGAAAAGACTAACTTTTCAGCTGAAATACTCGCATCCGTCAATAATGTAATCATCTGCGTCGGGGGTGATGTAAGTTGTGACGCCCACATGGGAATAAGCGTGCTGAAAGCAGCTGCCAGAATTAGTATTTATCTGCTATCCTTCAGATAAATCTCATTTTGGTTCAAATGGTTCTGAGCACTATGGGACTTACCATCCATGGTCATCAGTCCCCTAGAACTTAGAACTACTTAAACCTAACTAACCCAAGGACATCACACAACACCCAGCCATCACGAGGCAGAGAAAATCCCTGACCCCGCCGGGAATCGAACCCGGGAACCCGGGCGTGGGAAGCGAGAACGCTACCGTACGACCACGCTTACGAAGTGAACAATCTTAAAAACTCTTCGGCCAACTCTGGAGTATTTTTCGCCGCTCTAGAGCTCTATTCAATTTCGATTAATGGAGGAGATACGGATATTTAGAGAGAAGCAGCGCGCTTCGTCACGGATGGTTTAGTCGGCACGACAGCGTCACAGAAATAAGCAACAGTGTTCGAATGACAACACAAAGGGTTGGGACATAATATTCAGAGAGCCGAGGATGCAAGCAGCCTTCCCCCCCTCCTCCCCCCCCCCTCCCCACCTCCTCCCCCCCACACACATTTATATTTCAGATTTACGTTTAATTTCTCTGTACACTCAAATTGATCTTCTGTGTGTCGCCTAATAAATCGAGAAGCTAGAGATCGACCACTGAATCTCTTAAGTACTTGCCCGTTTAGCTTTTGGCATAATTACTATTAAAATATCATTCCCAGCAAGGAAAGTAATTATTCCATGAAAATGGCAACGAACGTTAAAACCAACTTTATACGTGCGGTGTCTGTTGTTTGGTACATGCCCGGAAGAACACACACCACATATATAAGCAAGGCAGTGATAACATTTCTATCATTTACGACCTCTTACGTAAGCTATGGGACAAAGACTTCCTGAAAAAAAACGGGCGTACGATCATTTAATTTTTTTGAAGATCGATGATGCCGTAAGTTTTTTTACGTGAGAATCTCATCAGAATGTATGCGCGAGGGAGATTCCTACCACCGTTTAGCGCAGTCTCTATCGGCATGGTCCCCGTCGGTGGTCCAATTTCCTGCAGATCTCCTAACGATGAATTCGTGCCCGTGTTGGAGGCAGAGAGAGAGATTTGCAGCACTGGCACTGCTGGGGTAACAGCTCATCAGGGAGATTAGAAATCGAAAAAGGTAATCGCAAATAGACGCGCACTCCAAGGAACGGAAATGGACGTGCAGACCTCGAGTCCCATCACGTCGCTGGTGCCATGCTCTACAGCACAGCCAATGTATCAAGGAGCCTCTTCAATATTCATCTAACAATATTAACGCTTAAATTAGGTTAAACATGTTCGATACAAGATAATTACTGATATGAGCGCGGTGTGACACTCAAGGATCTTCTTGAATGCGAGGTCGCAAAAGGCCTATGTAGTTTATCGCATTCGACGCCCTGCATATTGTCTAATACGAAACCACAATACGGACTGCTAATGGCGACAGGGGTCGGGACTGGTATCCAATGGTGAGCACAGGATAAGGCTGCGGAGAATAGGTGAACAGATAAGTCGACGACTACCTCAACAGTACAACAGAGCAATGGCACCGATAAACAAAGCTAACACTGCATTATATCCACAACAACAGTTACCGAAGTTGACCTTTCTCACTCTGCGAAATTCGTTTGATTCCTTTCTGACGAAATAAGTGGTAGATATACTAGCGCTTCTGCAAGATAAGTCCGTTGAATGTGTGGTGTTGTATACGCTCGACTGTGCGGACAATGTAAATGAGGAATAACATGACGAAACGTGCTTAACAAGTGAAAATAATATTGAAAAAGGTGTCGGACCAGGTAGTTAATCATCGTTGTCGGACGTGAGTCACAATTCAGTTTTCAGTGAAACGTAATAAAGGTTAATCGTTGTTCAAGGAGTGAGTGCTAAATAGAGTTACGGACATGGAAGATCACACGTAGCGTAGTAAATGAAATTATAAAAAAGTTAAAAGTACACAGCAGTATGAACGTGTAGTGCATAGGAAAAACGACGAATATTAAACGCAGGACAAGGTGCACTTGTTACAAAAATTGGTGTCTTCCCGTTTCAAGGATGCTCCATACAGTTTGCAGAATGTGCATGATAGTGACCTACTGCGTTATGCGCATCAAATTGAGCGCGACATGGGTTACAGTGATTTCGAGGAGAGCATTACAACAGTATTGGTAGACGTAAGATAACGAAATTTAAAACAAAGCGTCAACTTGATAATAGACAGCAAACTGCGAAATTGGCCCGAAAATTTATAGATAAACAAACTTATCGCATCGTTCAGTAAGGAATTTGTTTTCAACTTTGACCAATCGGGACTTAAACACATGCGTATGGAAGAAACTCTGGAAATTAATAGTAGCAAGGGAGATGTATCAAGAGCAACTAACATCAGTGCCTTAACTTTTTCGTATACAAATACTCCGACCGTTAATTTGAATGGTAAGTTGGCTAGGGAGTTAATTATTGTGTTGCGAGAGGTTGCAGGTGATCTGCCCCCTACAATTCATTCTCGCGTGCGTGTTCTTGCAAGGGCAATAGGGAATATCTACACAACAGCAAACAAGAGACGGAAAATAGGTGTAAAGGAACTAAAACTATGGAATGGGCACAGCTTTTTACTAGTAGCTGGTTAAAATAATTTCTGGTGTGTGTATAAAAATCATACTCCTTTAGAGCAAACTATCCCACCTGAAAAATGTGGAACCACTGGACAAATTCACCCTCTGGATGTTTTTTTTTTTTCCATGCCTATAAAACATATCGCACTACCTGCAGCTACGCAGTAAAGTATATCCAGTTTCACGATAAGGTCCTCGGCACATTCTTAGCTTTCCGTTGCACGCCATCACATTCCATCAGTTCTCATCACCCCTTCGCATATACATGATTCTTAAAGAGCGGACACTAAGCTGAACAACTCTCTTTTCCGAATGCGAAAATATTTTCTTGAGCCCAACCTACATAGGTAGGAGTGATCATCAAAATAAGAGAAATCAGAGCTCGAACAGAAAGGTTTAGGTGTTCGTTTTTCCCGCGCGCTGCTAGGGAGTGGAATGGTAGAGAGATAGTATGATTGTGGTTTGATGAACCCTCTGCCAAGCACTTAAATGTCAATTGCAGAGTAGTCATGTAGATGTAGCACCACGCAAGGTTGGTCTCCTTCGATCTGGATGGCGCGAACCTTTGTGCTCACTGTGGCGCGCCATTTTTCATTCGGTGTTTATGGTGAAAGAAAATGGCTTGTTTTGAGCATTTCGTGAATGTCAGCGATGTCCATTTTATGAAGTGTGATAGATACATCCTATAAAAGATCTCTGCAGCTCCCGGACACAAATTTTCTGTCGCTCTCCTAATGCACATCGTGAGTCATGAACAGCTAATATTTTTCCTGTCATAACTGTTAACACAACACTTCCAAATGAGTCTTACAAAGATTGAACTTGAGACCTCGCACTCACAAGATTCAGTCACAAACCAACATAAGTTGGTGATTTTAAATCACTGTTATGTGGAAGACTGGTCTGTCTGAACGATGCTCTTTCGTTTCATAGTTTGTCCGGTGTGTGACAGCGTGTCAAATGAATTTGCAGTAACTACAATTTCTTGTAATATGCTCTGATAGGCTTCCGTGTCCAGGAACGCCAGTTAAGCTAAGAAACGAGCGCCTGAAAGGTCAATCTTTAGATTCTTGTGAATTTTCTGTATGCACGGACAAGGTTTCAAGTCCTGAAATAGTTATTCAGGTTTTACTAGAAAACACTACAAAATCGCTTAAGTTTATGGCGAATCTCTAGAGCAGTGAACACGACTGTAAGTCACTCTCATTGGTGACAAAGGTGAAACTGCAGTTCCAATGACGTGCAGACAGTTATTCCTAACGACTGTCATTCGTCTGATCCTACGCGTATACGCTAAGCATGAGGAATGTTTCTGGAGAGAAAGAAGCTCCGTCTGAAGTCGTTGCTCGGGTTCAAAGAAAACAGCTAGGGTTACACAGCTCGCATTTTCCAAACTGGAGTCACAGGTGAACACGTCAAAGTAGGAAGGTGATTTTGTATTTAATAAAGGCTTTCGACACAATAATAAATTTCGTAGAATATCTAACTGATGTTTAATTGACGTAGTAGTGGACAGAAAAAATGGAACAAAGGCCAAATGAGGGAAGATGGGCGGCAAGTAAGCGTAATAGGATTCCCATGCGTTAAGTCACCAGGTGTAATGCGATGACGTTAGTGAAAATCAGCTGTTTTGTTTGATGCTGTGCAATTTACACGTCTTCAAATTAAATGGAAGAGGAAAATTGAGACAGTTACATGACGATTACTTTAACTTAAAAAATGGTAAAGACGCTAGAATTGCATTTCTGACGTTGCACTGTATAAAGGAAGCAAGGTTATATTTTTGCTACACACTCCTTCATAGGATTCGCCAATCTGCAAAAAGCATTCCATAATGTAAAATGGTGCAAGACGTTCGAAGATATCTGGAAAATAGACGTCAGGGATAAGGAAAGAGGCGTAATACACAGTGAGTACTGGAAGCAACATGTGAGGGAAAAGCAAGAACGGAAGACAAAGAACGAATTGCCCGATTAAAAACGTCAGAAGACAGAGATGTAGTCCTTCGTCCCTGCTGTTCAATTTATACACAGAAGCAGCTAGGACGGGAAGAAAAACAAGGATAACAGGACTCGTGTTAAGGTATCAGGGAATCGCTTCAAAGGCATTTGAATAGTTTCAGAGGGTAGAAAATGTTAAGAAGACGGAAACTTCAATATACCCAACAAATAATTGAGGACCTTAGTTGTAGATAGTACTTTGAGATAAAGGTGGACTCGGGAGAGCCATGGCTCGTAAATAGATCGTTGACTTTCTGAGCGCCAGTGACGGTACGTACAGATACTAAAGCAGCTACCAACACCACTGACGGGCTGCTGTTTCTTCTGTGTTTCGGATACTTCTGCTTTTAATTGTCGTGTATCTCCGATGTTTCGTGCTCCACTAAATGCAAATAGACATTTCAAAGCTTGTTCACCAACCAGCGCAAATGGACTGTGGCAATTTCAAAATTCCCCGTGATAAACAAGTGATAACTAGAATACATATATAGAACAGAAGAAGCACTCGGCAAGAAAATATGTGACAAAAAAGAGGCAAGAGTGTAGCTAGCGTAGAGGCAGAACTACTGTGCAAGAATCATCGAAGTACAACTAAATATTTTCCAGATAAGTCTGCCCGAATTGAAGTAGTACGTCGTTGGTCTCACGTTACAGACGTAAGGCAAAATGGTGATGGACAGACAGTATTCATATGTAGCCAGTGTAACGTACACCTGTGTCTAAACAAGAGAACAAATTGTATCTGAATGTTTCCGATGTGTGATCAAAATGACAGAATTCTTTCCAAAAAATAAAGTGTTCGTAAGTTTCTCAAATCCCTGTTGTTCCAAATATGCGACAACGCCATAAGCAATTACACCTGACAGGTATAATACTTTCTGGATTTGACATGTACTATGCCGCTTACGAAATAAGATTTTCGATTTTTTCTTTCAAATTTGCCAACTCTGACGATACATCCCTAAAACAGGTAGTACAGATAACATCGAAAATACTTGGCGTGTAGGCAGTAAATTACCGAAGCTTAGCTGCTGAATGTATCCCGTTATACAAAATAGAATCGCTTAATGCCTGTGAAATAATGTACGGAACCTGCTTTTTCGGTTCTGTTCGCGCTATTTTCAGATCAGGTAGTTAGGTAATAACTATTCAGGTACTTTAGACATTGGTCGGACGTGTACACGCGCGGAGGGAGGGAGGGAGGGCGCATCTCGCAAACTTGCCAACCTGAGCGGTTCCCAGCGATTGACTCAGGCACGTGCTGCAGTGTCAAGACACTGCACACTTACTTGGAACGCCGACAGTTGAAATCATCAAATCCCCGTCTGGCTATTGGATCTGATAACACACACAAAAATCGAGAGAATCTCCACGAACTGAGGAAAGCACCAATAACAAATGGGTTACACGTTAGTCGAGCGAAGAAAGAGTTCATGATGCCAAACTTCAACTCCCACACCACGCAAGCCACAGCTACCAATGTTCGATAAAGTCACACTTCCTATAGTTAAAAATTTAGGTATGGAAGATCAGTTTTATCAGAGGGCGTACCAGCTGAAGCAGACCTAACTCAAAGAATTTCTGGAGAAGTGGTGGTTGCTTTTAGGAGTTCTATGCAATTCTAGAAGCCCATAAAGAATAAATTTATGAAACCTCTGTAACACCATCACTATTACATGGCAGTGAATTATGGGCAACAGAAAAGGATCACGAAACAAGCTCCAGATAACGGAAAAGCTCTTGATTTATAGAAAGTAAGAATGTCACCATCTAGACGTTGTTAAATTTGTGCATCGTGTCTGTACTGAGTCAGCTTTACCTGTAGAATGCCACTTACTTTAAGATAGGGACATAGGGTCTTAATATTAGGTGACCGCACCGTCTCAGTGTGTTTTTCATTAGTGTTGACGATCTTCAAAGTATCCCTTAAGAATTCATTACGCACTTTGAAAGAAAGGCAATGTCACACCTCCTGCCCTTCCTAAAATGAGCGTCTCCATTGTATATAGCTTCTGTTCGTCAATTTTTTCTCTTGCCCAGACTCCACTGCCATGTAACTGCGCTGGTGTTACAGACGTTTCATAGATTAATAAAGTTTTATGGACTTCTGACATCGCATAGAATCCCTGAAAGCATACTCCGCTTCTTCCACGCCAAAAATTATTCTACGAATTAAGTATGCTTCAGTTGATACGGCATCCGATGACACTAATCTCTCATACCTCACTGTTTAACTATAAAAAGTGTGACGTCTTAGAGCTTTGATACCTGTGGTTTGTGTGGTGTCGGAGCTGAAGTTGCGCATCACGATCTGGGTCTTTCTTCGACTGACATGTAAGCGGTTTGTTCAAAATTCCTTTCTCAATTCAAGTTTCTCTTTGAGTATCCTCGTTGTTACTAGATAAAGTGGCAGGACGGGAATTTGAACTACCGGCGTTCCAAATTAGTGTGCAGTGTCTTAACACCGCGCTACGTGTCTCGGTGAGCCAATTGCTGAGAACTGCTCAGGACGCTAGATTTACCAGAGAAACGGTTTTTAGCTCGCCGCGTGGTTGCGAGCGGCAAGCTTGCGCTCTCCTCGTGGGCAAGCTTGCGCTCTGCTCGTGAAGCTCCGCGATTTCCATCAGATATTAAAAAACGTTGGTAGGGGAGGTTAAGAGAACTAATAAGGCCGACGGCTAGCGGCGATGGGCGTGCATGTCTGCGCTGCAGCTGTGCAGCCGATTGTTCCACGCAGAACAATGCACCAGCTTTGAATAGGCCGCGCTCTCGCTGTCACTGTCACATTTTTGGGACCCTTGTCGTGCTTAACAATAACAGCCTTGACACCAGCCACCTCCAACCGACGTCTGCCCAGCGTGGTACACGCCACTTGCTCCCAACAAGTATGTGTAGAGAGATGAGACGCAGTGTGTTTTTTGTTATCGTAGTGCGCCATTAGAGGACGTTATACACATCTGCATGTACGTAATTCACTTACAGTAGTGGGTAAACAGCCCTCCAGTTGGAAAGAATCATGTTTTCCCGATATGATGTAGTGTTTAATATGGTACCAAGCCCTACTCGAACTGTGAGTAAACATTTGACTCGAGCGGCGTGAATGTTGACCAAACGTGAGAAACTCCGAACTAGCTACAAGAACAAGAAGCTACCGCTCTGCTTAAAATGACACTATTTCGTGAAACATGCGAGTAAATAGTACGAACTCTTCGACCGTTGCACGCATAGTGATGGATGTTTCACGGCCACGCCAGGCACACGGTGTGAGGCGCGAAGCTCTGATGGGGCCGGCGGCCTCGGGGCACTCAACGTACAAACTCAACTTGTATTTGAACGACTTCACATTAAAAGTTGTTATAGTATGTATGGCTGTATAAACATTTAAGATGATTTTAAAGCACGCTAACCGTCAAGCGGAAATGGCCTTATAAATATTACTGGACTCTGAACCCACTATAATAATTTCTTTGGTTAGAGACCAAAACTTTACCATTTTGATTCAAATGAGCAATACATTACTAGTCACGTAATAGAATGGCGAGAAAAATCACTAGCTTTGTCAGGTTGAAAACAAGACGGTAACTTCACGATGAAACAAGGAGCAATTAAATGCCTAACTATAGAAATCACATTAAACTAATTGCGATCGAGAATAAATTACAGCGACGAGACCATTAAAGACACAGTAATCAGGATAAGTCGATAAATGACAGAAATGATAGATTCGTACTGAATCACTGAGATCTTTCATTGGTTGCTGCTGGTGCATATGACATGCGGCCTAGACCATACTGAAATCAAATGTTCCAGTCATTTTTTTAAAAATCAGTAATACATTATAAACACTAGGACATAATTCGGAGGTAGTACCAGTAGTGCTCCTTAGACGGTGCATCGGAACCCGAGATATCTAGAGCTGTGACGTAAACGACACGAGATGTTAGTAGTACTCAAGCAGAGCATTGTTCTTTTCATGTCAGTATTTAAATTTTACAAAGAGATTGCAGCACTTGGAGTTACTTCATGTAAATCTTTGGTCCTTTACGAAAATATCATGGAAAGCAGTTCTAGCCATTATATCTTACCGTCTGCTCTTCCGCACACTTAAGCCGGGTGCAGCACATTCGGAAAAACCCATTTGAAGATGTGGTCCCGTCTCCCGTGCCTCATTGGGACGCGACGGAGAAAATTAAACCCCGCAATCCTCTTCGACGGTTGTTTAACTAAGTGGGCATTCTGGAGGAGGAGGAGCAGGAGGAGGAGGAGGGGGGTGGGGGAATGTTCATTTCAGCGTTATCTCCATTTCTCGGTGGCACTGAAAACGTATTTGACACGAATATCTACCCACGGTGGCTTGCTTGATTTCATGCATACATCTGGCGGATTCTAGAAAATGTAACGCAGAACTTGATTCTTGCAGGACTCAGTCCTTTCAAGGAATTACACCTTCACAGCTTTCCGTATGACAGCCACAGAAGCAGTATTGGATACAATAGGCAACCACTGTATCAGAGCAGATCTGACGGTGCCAGTATTGGTTCTCATGGGCTCAGTCATATATACATCTATATTATTGGCATGTGAGATGTTTCCCCATGCAGGGATCCTTCATTCAGCGGCTGAAGATACAATTTACATTGCGGCATCGTGTAGCTTACCAGCGTTTACTCCCCAGCTGTTTTGTGAAATAGATTTACTCCTGCACCAAGCTTCTTCGACAGGTTTGTGCAGTGCCGTTTAAATGAATGTCCAATCAAAAGTGACACTACGAGGCTCAGGGTTGCAGTTACGGGGAAACATACCGCCTTGCTGTGTGTATATTTATTATGAAGACGGAAAGTTCAGTGATTCGTATTAACAACTTTCTGTTCATGAAATTTTCATTCCAGCTGAATAGTGAGGTATTTATTTGATGCAGAGACTTAGATAAGTTCTCTGCCATATGCTTGTTTCAATTGGTTCAGATGTATTCACGCGGAAAGGGACATGTTCAGGGAAACAGACATTCACCAATTAAGTTGTAATTAAGTGCGACAGATATCTCATAGTGGACGGTGATGCTGAAAGAATTGGATAACGGCAAGAACAGTTGCACATTCTCGTACAAAAATAGTACTAAAGAACAGACCAAATGTGACGTTATCTTTTTCTCCTAAAACCATGAAACTGTTACTTCTTATTATACAGGCTAAGGCGCTTTAATTTTTCATTTCAAATAATTTTCGACCTTTTAAAGACAACTCTCATTTTAACTAGGCGGACAGTGGACAGAGCCTCATGGAACAAGGAACAATTTGTTCTTGCGAGTAAATTTAGAACAGATACAGGCATCAAAGTTGATTTTTTAATGGAAGTACACTATTTTTTGTCGTCAGAATAGCAGATACCGATTGGGCAGATTCAATGAAACAATTCTTTTCAAGATTCAAAAAGAAATTGAGGCAAAAGTACATCGAATATAGGGAATAATGTACTATCGTTGACGCCATTGAATGGCATGCCATCCATGTCTTACACCACTCTTCAAGAAATATTGAGCCACTGAATGAAATCGCTGTCATAGTTGTGCATTGGACTTCTCAAAACTTCAAACATCTTTGGTACAAAACAAAACGTTCCGTCGTTGGAAAATCATTCATCCAGAGATACGGCGTGACAATTTTTTACCTTCCGCAGTCAACACTGTCCATCAGAAACTCTGATAGTCCCTGATCACTTCTGACGATTGTATCGGTGCGAAATTCCGTTGTGCTCACCTTCTGGAGAATGTTAACTGTCGGAGCACTGGACGTGATAACTTAGTTGCGAGAGCTATAAACACACTTATTCGCGAGTACGTACGTTCTTGCCCACACGCTTCACGATTTCCCCTAATCTGTAGAAATATTCATCATCAATATCTTCGTTTTTGACCGCCTACGTAGTTGAGTGGTCACCATAGACAGCAACCATGCAGAGGACCCGGGTTCGATTCTCGGTATTGCCAAGGATTTTTCCTTAATGGGGGACTACTACAGGGTGATGCCAGTTAGAGATCCTAGGGTGAGAAGTAGCGGCTTCACGGTCGGAAAAGTCGGCAGCACGGCCGCGAGAGCGGTGTGCTGACAAAATGATCATCCCTACAGCATCCGCATGACGCCGAATGGTAGAGAATGATATGGCGGCTGCTCGACATTCCTTCGGCCTCCAGGGCCTGGACGTGCAGCTCGTGAAACATTCCTAAATTTTTCCCCTCATATCAGAAAGGTTCATATTACCTTCTAATAAATTAGTAAATGATCTGTAACCCCCAAAGATTCCATTACAGAACCATTTCATTAATAACTGCTGGTCACATAGCCTACAGCATCAATCAGTAATACATAAAAACTGAACGATCGTACATAGTAAAGGTATTCATCTTTTCTCTGGACATGAGTCTTCTGTTACTCCTCCCTCTGCAGTGAAAACTACGCCTGTTCCGGAAATGTTAAACGACACAAATCTGACCCTTTCATATACATTTCTTACATTTTACTTAAATGGCGTTCATGAAGTATGGTTAATAGTGTCTTTAGTTTTCAAATACTAGGGTTTCGTTGTAATGCTATAGTATAGAGCCGTCTTAAAGTGCAAACTGCCACTTGCCTAACTCTTCAGTAAGTGATCGTGAGGAATTGCTTTGCTGTGACGAAAGCATCACACTTTTCCGCATTCTCAAGCAAACAAGAGAAGGAAGGTGGCGCAAAAGAGACGACTGGAGGCGAAGCCACACGGCGCAAAATGTGTGTTATAAAATGAGTGAGGAATGTTGGTGACGGAAATCGACGTTTGTTACACTATCTTGGTAGTCAAAATAGCCACGGAAAGAGCTGTTCATCAATTTCATTGCAGCCTGGTCTAAAATGTGATACTATGTTTTCGACAAAACAGGTGTTTCATGAAACAATAATGCGCAAGACTTTAGACAGAAAAGGAACGAAGTAAGGGGAGCAGTACCATAAACAAATCAGATAAGTACATTATATAATGTTGGCTATACAATTTTGCTGGCTACTGGCTGTTGGTTGTTGTGCAGTGTTGCATATCGCCGTATTTTGATACAGACTTCGTCAAAATAAGAGTTGGGCCGCGACGGAGTAGCAAAATATTAGAACATTTTCAGAGATATTCCATAGATTGCTACATCAGTGCTGTTTGTCTCGCATATTAACTTTTAAACGATGTAAATATCAATATCACATAAAAGTAGGGTTGTGAAATACGTATTTTGATGGGCTTCCCCAATGCTAGGCATAAAGTCGGCAACAATTTTCCTGTAGCTAACTCGATCGGCTGCTAGGTTTTCAACTTGCTCTCATTTCATGTCAAGCATCGTAGATGCTGTGAAAAAGTTCTTTTCCAGGTATTACGAGGTCTTGCTCTGCTTCTGTACAACTCCGATGGTTTTCACAACGGTGCTGGTTAGGGGTTTCTTCAGTCTTTCATGCGTAGAAAAATGTCACGCAACCCCCACTCTTCTTACAGCAACGGTTTTGTGCGGGCTGTGTAGGCCACTACTACCCAGCATTTCAACGTTTCAAACGTGCTCGGAATAGCGAATCTTACATATTCGCCCCATGTATAATTAGTGGAAAACATTGAGTTGCGTGCCGATTTTGCTGACACTTTCTAGGTCTCACTGCATATCTCAAAATAAAATACCTATAATTAAGCATACGAATATTATCCTGTAGACTGCTGAAAAAAAAAAATTGATCAAACTTGTACATCATCTGTATCCCCCAAGCCACCTGATGGCTGACGGTGGATGGTTGGACAAAAATACTCAAAATTAACTCTAAGAATAGTAATTGCTGCTCGTATCTAAAGACAAATTGCGCAGAAATACTACTTATTTAATCCATATTCCTGTTACGTACTATCCTGTTAAATTTTGAAAATATTCATTATCGCGTAATCTGGGAAGTTCAACGGTCCTTTGATTCCATCCACTAGAGCGGACTGCTGCGATGTCAGGCAGGGAGCCTCTATGAAAGCCGATTAGCGGAAAAAGCTTCAGGCGTCTAAAGACTGGGGATGGAATCAACTTAAACATGAGACCTTGTATGCAAGACGTGCAAAATGCATGTTCTTAAAACCGCTCCTACAGCGGTGATACCAGCACACTAATCTTTGTGCACCTCCCGTGACCCTTTGAGGCCGTGGAGGAATTTCACACAACGCCCTATAAACAATAAGTAAAAGCAAGTTGTCTTCCGTGAATAATCAAACACCCATAGCACTTATGTACTTACAAATCGTCATCACTAATAACGGCAGTATAGCTAAGGAATTGTGAAAAGGGTACAAAAGCACTGTTACTACCAGAGTGCTAGTGGTCTTCTGTGCAACATAACTCCCGAATAAATGTAAAAATGTTTCGTATTGTACTTACTACGAATCCATTGCAGCATATTCATATCTTTTACATGAACTACAACGAATATGAAACAGGGCAAAATTCAGATAGCAGAGTTGAAATGTTAGAGGTATCGAAGGCAACGAAAGAAACTTTAGAATAATAATGGAGATCCGAAAAAGGACGGGTATCTCGGAACTTCCGGTGCAGTCTGCCATGGCCACCATAATGCGTTGTTGTTACCACTTGGCAGCGTCACCAAGCTTGGGTAACGGACGCGCGATACACTGAATAGTTAAACACTAGTAAAGACAACGCCATAACGGTGCCAGTATCGATCCTGGTGTTTTAAGGATGTCATATCTAACGTGCGCCGTTAATTGTACCCTCACAATGTATGTCTTACGTAAAAGTTCCTTGTACCTATTAAGATTACACGCTGGTAAAGCAGCCTCCGTTATTTCATAACGCATGGACGTTTTCTCGTGTTCTACGGACGCTACGTTGCAATATCTTCCAACATAGCGTGCGACATCTTTTTCCGCCCGATGCCCTGTTGTTCCCAAATGACATATGTAAATTGGTGTGGTTGGTAACTGGCAATGCTAATCTTCGGAATATATATATATATATATATATATATATATATATATATATATATATATATATATATATCCCCTTCTGTGGATAACTTCTTCCTTCAGCTTTACGCCCTTGGCGATGACATTCCAGAGTGACTGAAGAGACAAAATATAGAGAACCATCGTAATTACACGGATGAAAAGACACACAATATTCATCAGAAAGTTAACGGTTCATTGTTAAATTTATGAACCAATAAAGTTAAACATCACACTTGCATTGCATCTTGAAGTGAGATAGGCCACCTCCTCGACTCTTCAGTTTGATACTTCCGTAGGCCCAAGCTCGAGCCATGTTAAGTCCAATGCCGTTATAACTTGAAACCGATCGTTGTACATCTTCGTAAGCTATCGTGGGTGACGGGGCTACAATGAGACCGCTACTAATTACTGAAAAATTGTATTCATTACTGATTTCAGTATCACTATGGCGTCTTCTACTGATAGTAAGAAATCCTCTGAGTCTTGGATTTTTAACTGCTAGTTACTACTCATAATTATATTAATGTTGCTGCTACCTGTTCGGAGGTTTCAAAAGGCTCACTCGATTGTGCTGAAGGTGACTTGTCCCAATGTGGAACCCTATAATAAAAATGATCGTATAGAAGTGTGTTGATTAGATAGAAGTACTTGTTGAGTGTTAGTGCGACACGGGCGTCGTGCTGGCATAGATCAATTAAATACGCACCGCTGAGAGAGATAAAAGCTGCCCCGAAAATGTTTCCGGGACTAGAGTAAGTGTAGAATGTACAACGGGAACTCTTTTGAAGTGGATTACATTGATCTAGAACAACAAATAAAATTCTCTCCAAAAAATAAATTTACGTTACTTCAACGCTCCTTTTAGTGTGTAGTAGATGAGTGTGGCTTTGTCCTGTAACCACTGTCAAGTAAAGATAGTCATCTCTTACTCCAAAGCATGAAATCATGGAGTGAGCTTGCTGCTGGCCTGACAAGTGTAAACTTACATCAGCTATTGGAAGAATTACCAAGCCGGCCGGTGTGCCCGAGCGGTGCCAGGCGCTTGTCTCGAACCGCGTGTCTGCTATGGTCTCAGGTTCGAATCCTGCCTCGGGCATGGATGTGTGTGATGTCCTTAGGTTAGTTATGTTTAAGTAGTTCTAAGTTTTAGGGGACTGATTACCTCAGATGTTAATTTCCATAGTGCTCCGAGCCATTTGAACCATTTTGAATTACCAAGTGACAATGAAAGTGAAATGTTCGCACCGCATAGCAAAAAATGGTTCAAATTGCTCCGAGCACTATGGGACTTAACATCTGAAGTTATCAATCCTCTAGAACTTAGAACTACTTAAAACTAAATAACCTAAGGACATCACACACATCCATGCCCGAGGCAGGATTCGAACCTGCAACCGTAGCGGTCGCGCGGCTCCAGACTAAAGCGCCTAGATCCGCTCGGTTACAGCGGCCGTCTTGCACCGCCTAGCATGTTACTTCATTGATGTGAGCGTAATCAATGCCGGCATAATCTTCAGATGAATCAATGCGGAAGATAGAATTAGGAGTAATTCAGAGTTGTTTTCATTACTGGATTAGTGATAGCAGTAATGTGCTCACAAACACAGGCAATTAAAACACTAACATCAGCTGTTAAAAACCTACGTTCTGCGAACTAAACTGGTAGTAACGCTGAGGCTAACTACTCATCGACGACAACCCATATCACAGCGACAGTGGTCATTCTGAGAAAGGAACATCAGGCGATTCGCTTTATGTAGCACAGAGAGACACCGCTGTTGTCTCAAATGGGCGAGCAGACATAAGGTGTTGGACTCGACGTGAGTAATAATAAAAGTTATGCTGGGAGCCGCAAAAAATGGGAACATTCCTTTCGTCGTGATCTGCGACAACCACCACCAGCGTTAACCTAGGACAATGAGTTGAAACCAGAATTTCGAACTGATTTAGGCGCAGAAACGGCAGATACGCAGGCGCTCATTCTGTGTGTCTTACTGACTACAATTCAATCCTTGTAACTGCTCTGCTCACTCACCTGGCCAGAGCCGCTAAATACAGCTTCTACCCTGAAAAACGATGGGCCTTCGTTGGTCATGTATTCCAGTGACGCAGTTCTGAGGCGCTGCTCTGAACCCATGGCTGCTAGCTTCCACTTATACGAACTCATAAACGGGCAGTCTTCTAGGCTTGGAAGCGGTATGCAAAGCCATTCAAGCAAGGTTTCCACTCTAGCAGACAAGAAATTGCAGCAATCTGTCCCACTCGCACTAATCGCCGCACAGTCGCTAGTATTTATTTATACGGAAGAAACTGTAAGGTACCGTCCTTCAAGGAGAGACGTGAAGGAAGATAAGCATAATTGAATAGTTGCGTAACGCTTTCGGGATTGGCGCCTGTCTTCAATTCAGGGGAAGGCGGAGAAGACATCCTAGCCTATAAAACCCAGTGTTTTTTGAACCGACACTACTCTTGGTGTCAGTTACAGATGCGCCGATCCTGTGACGATCAGTTTATAACCAGGGATGTAGAACTTCTCATTTCGTGTCTCGCCTCTCCGTAGTTAACACTGGTAGCATCCTATATTTCATAGGATTTTTGTGCAGTCCTTCTGCACCAGTTGCGTACTATTTGTGTCGTTACTTACACTCAAAGACAGAAAATACAGATTTAATGAACTACATTCTTGATTCCTGGAAATTCCATTTTCTCCTGACTCTTCCCCAAATCAGCTACCACAGTTATCAGCGATAACCTTACAGCAGATGGGGGCTGACTGCTCGGAACGTCTGTGATACAGACACTGAGATCACAATACCTGGTTTTCAGTTCCGCTGTAAAACCACATGAAAACTACAATAACCTAGAATATTTCTTTCTGGAGGTTCTTGTTTCGTTGTTAATTCGATATATACTTGATTGCACTTATGCTTCGAAAATTATAACGGTCAAAGCCGATGTTGTACTGTTAAGACGTCTTCACGGTCAATTACACTGCACGAGTTTTGATGGCCGGCACGGTGGTAGAGGCGGCAGCGTGCGAAGATCTGGGGGCGGCGCCGTCAAAGGTCGCGCTAGGACAGTGGGCGGCTGCGGTGCGGCGGTTGACGCATGACGCACCGCTTGCGTAGGCGTGCGTGCCCGCGGCAGCTGCGACTGCTGGTCGTTGCCACTTCCTCTCCGCAGAAGACGCGATGTTTTTTACCGGACTCACCGCCCGATAAAATATTAGCGCTCATCTAAAAGCGGAATAGTGTCCAATCTCCTTCACAGCTACTGACTACGGGTGACCACAACGTGGATCGCTTGCCGCGTGCGTTTCTTTTCTCCATCTAGTTCCACTCTCGTCAACGTGACGATGCTATACACAAACCATCTTCTAGCCGCTCTGACAACTCTGTGCACGAGAGTTAGTAGTCAGTCACCCATTTGGCTAGTAATGTGGTCATTGTTCACTGTTTAGTAACATTATGTGAAACAGGGACTGCTGATGCCGTGCCAGCCGTTGTGGCCCGGCGGTTCTACGCGCTTCAATACGGAACCGCGCTGCTGTGACGGTCGCAGGTTCGGATCCTGCCTCGGGCATGGATGTGTGTGCTGTCCTTAGGTTAGTTAGACGTTAAGTCCCATAGTGCTCAGAGTTTCTTTTTTTCTTTCTGATGCCGTAGTACGAGGACTGTCCAGAAAGTAAGTTACGATTGATCGCGAAATGAAAATCACAGTGAAAATAATAAATGTTTCATTTGTAACAGTTAGCTACACCTTTCAGCTACGTCTCTACGTAGTCGCCGTTCTGACTCAGACATTCGTCGTAGTGTTGTACTAACTTTCCAATACCCTCATCATAGAAGGCAGTGGCCAGCGCTTTCCGCCAATGCTCTACGCTGGCCTAAAGCTCGCTGTCCGTGCCAAAATGTTGTCTTCTTAGCCAGCCGTTCGTTTGAGCAGAGATGAAACTCAGTGGGAGACAATTACGGGCTGTATTGTGGGTAACCAAACATTTCCAATTGAAACGATGCAGGAACATCTTCATTGCCCCTGCAGAATGAGGCTGAGAATTGTCTTGAAGAAACCGCACGACAGTTACGTAATGTTGGTTGCATAGCTTCAGGGGGAAATTCTCACCAGGCCCTCGTACTTGGCGGGAGACACTATTTTCTACAACATCTTTATGCTCTCACTAAGAGATCAGGAATGAAGAGCAACATAATTCTACCTAGAGTCATACTAGAGACACTGCCCAACACATCTTTGCAAAGTTTTATAGGATTTTCATAGTCTTTCCCATTTTGCGACCGATCGTAACTTATTTTCTGGACAGCCCTCGTAACACTATTGTCTAAGAAGCACAAACGAGAAAGTAAATCGGTGTTAAGTAAAGATTGGGAAGAGACAATTTTTTTTTTAGGAGCGACTAGCCGGCCATGTTTGAAGTGTCACAATCATGGGTGCCAGCACGTTTTCACGTCATTTGGAGCAGAACATTTTCTCCATACATACAATTTACAAATTTTAAAGTCACGGTTACGTGCTCATTATTCCCTCTTCGTAGTTTCAACAGTGCACTCTCAGAACGAGTGAAATGTTACAAACACCAACAGCCAAACGGTATGTGTAGTAAAACTTATTTCTACATTCCCAGATTTTACAGTTTTACGTTATATTCTGTCGTTCCCGTCGTATACCCTGTTCATTTAATTAATGGTTTCTCTCTCATTAGAATATTCGTATGAACGTCATCTCACCATGCGCTTTTCAACCACTACAGCAAACTTCATTAACAATGTTCGAATAGATTTATGGGAAGCTACGTCGTATTTCCATTCACATATAACCAGTGCGTTAATGCATTACATGAAACTGTACATGTTAAGATTTTATTTCTTTACATTTTTGTGTTAAATGTTCATTTATGACATAAAAATTGATTTTTTGATATTGTCAAGAATGAAAATTGCGCGAGACTTCAGAAAAAATGTAACAACGTCTCTCAAAAATGTACTCGGTTATATCGAATATAACTTGATTGCTCATCAGCTTATTGTCGTTGCCGCGTTACCTCCTGTTAACATGGAGCAGTCCGGTGTTAAAACAAAAATATTGATATTTTGTATTGTCATTCTAACAAATGTAAAATGTCCATTCGTGGATACTGACATTCGCGTTTTGATTTTTTTACTTTTTTTATGAAACGAAAGGGTAATATCGAAGTGCACGTTTGTCCGCAGCTCGTGGTCGTGCGGTAGCGTTCTCGCTTCACGCGCCCGTGTTAGATTCCCGGCGGGGTCAGGAATTTTCTCTGCCTCGTGATGACTCGGTGTTATGTGATGTTCTAAGGTTAGTTAGGTTTACGTAGTTCTAAGTTATAGGGGACTGATGACCATAAATGTAAAGTCCCATAGTGCTCAGAGCCATATATATATATATTTTGAAGTGGACGTTTGTTGTTTCAGCAAAACTACAAACACGTGTTGCACAGCAGCTGTGCACACAGTTTCGAGGACCTCTGAATGCTGTTACCCACAGCAATAGTTCTAAGGTGGTTGTACAATGATTTTCCAACATCTTTAAAGAATGAGATTTCTTTAGGAACAAGCTACAAAATTTTTCATTACTCCACTTCATTTTATAATTTACCTTCTATATGTTTTATATACATTTACGTCATTTTATCGATATTGTCAGATCATTTTAGTAATAATTTTTGAGATACTTTAAATTATAAAAAACCGGGCCCTGCAAGTAAGTCTACAAATCCTTTCTCATATTCGTAAAAGAAAATATTCTCAATAAGGGCAGCTGCCTCTATTGGGTCCCATAAACGGGCAGCCCTGATAACAATCCGTGTCATTCAGATTGCAAGTGCTGGTAACCTCTCAAGAGCACGGGGCACTTTGTCCTTTCCAGTGCTAACTAATGATGCTTTGCAACGCACGCCTATTCTACGGGGTGAACATTAATAAAACCGACAAACTGCTGGGATGGATTCCTGACTGGAAATGAAGGAAACAAGATGGTACGAACATGTGTCCTGAAATGGACGGTGTGCGTGTAACGACAAAAATCATCCCAGAACACGGCACAGACATGCATCTCATCCACGTCACAACACATGGTCAAAGTGGCCTACATCGAAATGCAGGCAATACGGATAGTAGCGGTCATCATGCAGGATACAACTAATCGTGCTTTGCTTTAACCAACGTTGGCGGGCCACTTGCTGGAGCTTGTACTAGGGTTCGTCTCGATATCCTCTACAATCTGGTCCACCAAAACTGGTGTAAGCACAGTCCGCCGCCTCCCTGCACGGTCGACTGTCTGAAAGGACCGATGATCACACAAACGCCCGAAAAGGACTTCAAATGTTGTGCGATGTGGTTGATGTCTGAGAGGGTACTTCGTATAGCCGTGCTGTTTCTCGACTGTTTCTCGACTGCTTCCATCTGCTTGGCCGTACACAGACATCATCTCGGTTTGTTCACTACACGAATACCAGACCATTCCGCTGTTTCCAGTACGCTGCGCCAATCACACAGCGTGCAACACACAAGGAACACACAGAACCTTGTCAGAGGAACGTCAGCGCCATCTACTGTGGCAGATGCATTTCCGGACACATGCTTATAGGACCGTTTCCATTTCCAGTCAGTAATTCGTCCCTCCAATTTGTATACAAAGCGAACATTAGTGAAGCCGACAGAGACACGGCTGAGTTTCGTAACATCGTTGTGTGGTGTCAACATTAATGAACACTGATTGCCATTCTGTAACAGACGGTTGTAATTCTAATGAATTGTATGTGTAACAGTGCAAGAGTATGTGTAAAATTTTGCCTGTTACCGCAAAAAAAAATTATTAAATTTGTGTGTTAGGAGGTACATCTTTGCAGTCCTGATGCACGTGGAAAACCCGACGCTACAGCACCGTAGCCAGCCTCTAGGAGAGCCAAACAAAATTGCGTAGTCGACCTCTACCTCATCATTGGGCTGCGCCAGTCCGTTTCGGCTCTTCTAGCGGCGTGCTACGGTATTCAAGGGAAAGACTGCCATGTGTGTAGGACTCCAGCGGCGGCGGCGGCACAACTGACTGTATGCTGCGGACGCGATTAACATCGTCCGCCACCAGGCGGTGAATGACTGTCTCGTAAAATTTCTAAAGTGGAGATGTGAACTATTTTTGAACGGAATTTACTGCTTGACGCTTATTCGAGGCTAATTGTTTGCCTCTGAGCCTCTTTAGCTAATCAAAACAGCATTATCGTAGGGACGCAGGTCCGGACTGAGTTGTATCACCTTTGGGTATCTGAAAAAGCTTCTTGGGACTGCGTTGGTGCATGGGCCTTGGATTATCGTGAAGCTGAATGACTCCGCCGGTGACGTACTGTTGTCCCTTAGGTTCAATCGCTTCACGAAAGGAGATAAACGTGTGACAGTATCGCTGCGCGTTCACCGTTGTCATGCCGCAGGAAGCCGATAAGAACGGTGTCCTCAGCGAAGAAGGTGAGGATCTTCTGTTCCGAACTTCTATGAACAGTGTTGGATTTTTTGGGAGGCGACGACACTGCACACGACTGGAGATAGTAGTTTTGACCCGGATTCGAAGTGATAACACAATATCTAGTCTCTAGCGACCACTTCGTGCAAGAACTCACTGCCTTCCTTGGTGCAGCGCTGCAAAGGTTTGAGTGCTTCCTATTAGACATGATTTCTGTGTTGGTTGAAGAGTGTAAGAAAGCCATTCGGCGCACACTTCGCAAAAATTCAGTCTGTCCTTAATAATGGCGTGATCACTTTAGACAGTCAGACCTGTGCGGAAATGGCTGCTACTGTAACTTTGCGGTCTTCAGTGATGGGGCCATTAGCTGCTGGAAATAGTATCAGTAATGCGGTGTCGCGTTCCAGACCATGCATCGTTGAGAAGCTCGGCCAATGACATCCATCCTTCCCTGAAGCGCTTGCGCCAAACGTGGACTTCGGCAAGGGAAATCTACTGCTCTTTGTAGTACCCTTCTGTCACTCCCAGACGAGATTCCGTTCCTCGCAACCCTCCCGCAGTCTGGAAACGCGCTACTCCCTTTCGCTATTCTGTTGAAGCCTCTCTTTCACTGTTGCACGCCCAACTCCGTCTATTAGACCATCGACGTGTGCCTCTGCTAGAGCTATCGTTAAGTCGTTGTGCGTCTGTGATCCGACAGCTTATATAGGGATTGCACCTTCTTCCGCGGGCAGTGACATCACGATCCGTCCGGTGGATTTAATTTTGCAGTTTCTGGCTAGTTTCTTTTTGAATGTAGCTTACAACAGAGATGCTTACTCATACGAAAAAGTGATATCTTTGTTTATTATATGGTCTTAGGATTGTAAACAAAAACCTTCAATATAAATTACACGTCTGAGGCTGAAACTAATATGAACAGTGTTATGAAGCTTATTTGTGCCACAGTGATTTATTTAGAATGTGACTTGGGTTTGAACTGCAAAAGTTTGGACATAGTCCTGAAAAAAGCGTAAGAACAAAAAGATGAAACGCCGTCCACAAGAACATCGGTAACTGGATAATATTGTTTAAACTGATACCTAATTAGATAAAGGCAGATCGGACAGTTCTTACTATTCCCGCAGCGTAAAAAGTGCCACCAATTACAGAAATGCACTTCAGGGACGCAGGAGCAGAAGATATGGTGCTGACGAACACATTAATGTAATTTGGAAAAATTAGCTTTCTGAAGATAGTAAAAACTATGTGACGGAAAATAAATAACTTTATTTTTTTGAGAATTCTCTTTACTTCCGGGTACTTGATGTCCTCAATGTGTGTATTTATGGAGAATAGCGTTTTTGATGAAGAGAACTGAAGATCTGGGGAAAATTAAATTTTGTTCTGAGGCTATGTACAAAATTTCAAGTGGTCACATCAGTATTGTGATTTAATCAATGGTTCAAATGGCTATGAGCACTGTGGGACTTCACAGCTGAGGTCATCAGTCCCATAGAACTTAGAACTACTTGAGCTTAACTAACTTAAGGACATCACACACATTCATGCTCGAGGCAGGATTCGAACATACGATCATAGTGGTCTCGCGGCTCCGGACTGAAGCGCCTAGAACCGTTCGGCCACACCGACCGGCATTTAATCAATGAATATTAGGTCCAGTTGGTAATGTGTTCTTCGTTTTAGTCTTCGAACTTTCTCGCCATTAACGGGGGTGTGCTGAAAAGTATCGACTCACAATTTTTTATTCTGTATTAAACACCGGTTGGGTATCACATGTCATGCCTATTACTCGTTTGACTTTGCCGCTTAGCTGACTCAAGTTGCAACCCTCTATCGTTAGTGCTCATAATTGCAGCGTGTAATGTAGCGATGTGTAACGTAACTTTGTCGGTGTGAAAGATACCCACCGGAAACAGCACGAATCCGAATAGTTCGTCCACATTGAGAGCACACTCTCCTTCAGCATGATAGTGCCACTGCTGCGACATCTGCCACAGTCAGACGCCTTGGATTCATTGCCATCGATCATTCCCCACATTGTCTCGACAGGAACTCATTCGATTTTCATTTGCTTCCAAAACTTCAAGAACACCGTCGAGGACTTCATTTACAGAGTGATTAAATGGTGCAAGCAGAGGTGAGGTTATGGTTCAGTCAACAAGTCACATTTTCTAGTGACTGTATCAATGAAAATTGTAAGTTAGTGCAGACTAATAGAAAAAACAAGCCCATAATGTTCGAACACAGCATTAGTAGGGTGTGTTGTTCGACAGTTACATCGACTGCATACAATCGAAGAAAACACACATACACCGCGGAGGAATAACTCGAATGGGACGGAAATTGGTAGACGTGATGTACACGTACTAACAAAGGATTACAATTTCAGAAAAACTGGATGGTTTATTCAATAGAAACAGCTTTACAAATTGACCGTAGTCAGTAGCGCGTTAGTACATCTCCAGCCCTAGGCAAGCAGTTACAAGGCTTGGCATGGACTGACCGTTGCTGGATGTCCTCCTCAGGTATATGGTGCCAAATTTTGTCCAATTGGCGCTTTAGATCGTCAGAATCACCAGCTGGTTGGAGGACCCTGCCCATAATGCTCCAAACGTTCTCAGTTTGGGAGAGATCCGGTGACCTTGCTGGCCAACACAGTGTTAGACAGGCACGAAGACAACCAGTAGAAACTTCCGACGTGTGCAGCTAGGAATCATCTTGCTGAAATGTAAGCTCAAGATGGCCTGTCATGAAGGGCATCAAAACTGGCATAGAATATCGCCGATATACCGCTGTGCTGTGAGGGTTCCGCGGGATCTTGACGATCAACGCGCCAACTGGACGAAATTTGGCACCATATTCCTCTGGTGGACGTAATATTACTGTCGGTCAATGCCAAGCTGAAGACCTGCATGCACTAGAGGGAGACAAAGACTTTCTTGACTTGATCAATTTGTAAAGACCTTTTTCCTGAATAAATCACCCAAATTTTCCGAAATGGTAATCATGCTTGTTTTGTAGATGTACTCCACATCTACCGACTGCCGTCCCATTTGGATAATTACTTAGTAGTGCGGTTTTTTTTCTCTTAGGTTGCATCAAGGCGCAACATTGCAAAGTGATATACAGTGGAACGAGCATGTAGGGGTTGGGAAGGCGAGTAGTAGACTTCTTGCCTACCGATGGGTTCGAACAACGCACACCTATTAATGAGATGCTTCTCGAACTAAAGTGGGAATCCGTGGAGGGAAGGCGACGTTCTTTTCAGGGAATACTATTGAGTAAATTTCCAGAACCGGCGTTTGAAGCTGGCAGCACAAAGATTCGGCGTAATGACCACCAACATAAGGAAATTGGGGTTCGTGCGGTGTCATATAGAAGTCATTTTTTTCTAGCTCTGTTCACGAGTGGAATAGGAAAGGAAATGATAAGCGGTAGTACAAGGTACCCGCCGCCACGCACCATATGATGGATTGCTGATGTATCAGCCAAATGTTCTGTCGTCGGGAGAAATGTTTTCGTCGCCTGGGTGACAGTGTTGAGAAGTATGTAGATATAATGATGTAGGATGGTAATAACATTTGTCCTATTACAAATCTGTAAGAGATTTCACATGGAAAAATTTGGAGTCATGAGTTTGCAGCAAGCCGTCGTACATTAGAGCCATTTTCCGGTGGATCTTGAAATGGATTATGTTGAATGAAATATGGGGTGTCTAGGAAATCTGCTTTCTCGGATCGGAAGAAAATTCAAGCGAATCGTATTATTGAGTTTTATTACTTAACTTTGAGAACTACATAGATGTGTCGCAAGCAAAGGGCGACATCCAAAATAAGCAAGTATCTACAGTACAGACAATGCTACATACTGCAAATGATGTGACTGGTCTCGAAGCTGTTCTTGAGCTGGGCCACGACCCGTCGGGCGCAGCCCTTATGGTTCTCTTCGCATAGAGGCCGCTGCTGTCGAGTTGTCGTCCTGGAGAGGGGTCAATCAGCGTACAATTTATTGAAGTTCTTTTCACAGCCACCTCTGCTTTCTCGTTCCCGACTGGCGTGCCGGAGCTCGACTTTACGCCGTAACAGACTTAATATAATAGCCAAAATCGAGCGTGGAATCTAATAAAGAACATAAAAAAACTCGAGCGGCTAGTCATTACTTCAGTACTCATTTTTGTAGCAGCAGTGCTCTGCAGAGATGAACTAACCTTGTGATTTACATATACCGATGCACAAACGATTAGCTTCACACAGAAACGACTAACAGTGCGTGTAATTGTAAATAAATGTCCTCTTCTTTCTCTGCATTAAGCGAGCTTCTTTCACGAGTGTAGAAAGTGATAAAAGTCTAAATATGGCGCTGCAAAAGTAGATTTAATTGCCTTGCGCCACCCCACTTTGTGACAACCGCGAGAGGCTCAATTTTAATAAACGTGTGTCCGCTCTGTATGGAGTGAGGGTGTGCTCGCACCTGCGCTAATTTATCGAGTTCGCTAAATACTTAATCCTGTTGCGCGGTTGTGCCATGTGCAGCGTGCGTGACGCTGGCCGTGTGCTAATGGGAGCTTGGCAGCACACGCGACAGCGACTCATTTAGCAGAGCTGCCTCCAGATCGCGCTGCGGCGCCGCTCCCCCGCGAGACTTCTTAATAGCGAGCCGCTAGCTAACGACCTACCTGCCTGCGACTTTCATGATGCAGCGGGACGTTGTCGCTCACCGTGCGAGGCTTACGTTTCTGATACGGATTGCGTACTATAAACATCTTTGTTCCACCTTCTTAGTCTGATCAACTGTCTGTCTCCGCGGTGGCCCCATATACAGCTCATTTGCGGAGTATCGTTATTCATAGAATTTTATTGTGTCCCACCCGAGTCGGTAACTGCTGTTGCAGTAGAATCCTCAAGTTAACAAAATGAGAAGTTGACAAAGTTAGCAGTAAAAAAAGTGGGTTATGAACAGAAATTTACTGTAAATAATACTTTACTTTCTCTGATTACAAGTGCGAAAATGCTTTCCATTTTGTAGAGATGCTTAGTCGATGCACGGTAGGGTGAGCGTATCTGATCGAAAGCTTTCTCAGTTTTGCAAGAACTACTCGACATCTCGGCTAGGGTTCTGCCTCTTCTCCGAACTGGAAGAGCACTTCACGGTGCTCGCCGAATGTCGCGCGTCTGGCACCGCCTGTAAGCTCGGAGGTACGTTTTGTGCATTTGGAAAGTAGGCGTCTCTGTGTCTCCGACTCGGTTTCGTGCTCCCCTTCCCCAGTGACTCTCACTCCTCCGCACCTCCCCCCCCCCCCCCCCCCCCATCATACCCCGGTACACCGCCTGTCCATATCCCAAGCCAGGAGAAGTTACAACGGCTTGTAGACATATCAGCTGGCCCCCGACGCTAAAGCTTGAACTACCAACATCGACGACCTGCCACGCTGACACGACTGATGGTCACCACAAGAACTTGACTATTACATCCGCACGATGCACTTCGCTTTTACAGTGTCCCTCCCCTCCCCTCCCCTCCCCGACAGCGATAAACTTGCGGTAATATCATATTAAACTTCAGACAAAACTTCAAACACAGCATGAGAAAGGACCATAGAGTGAGGAGGAAGAAAACATTTCCCGATTAGCACTAACAATTTTTTTTCTCATTTGTTGTAGTGAAGGTTGTGCTCTGTTGTATAGCCCAAGTTCTAGGTTAATCCTGGAAGTTAGTTAATGAGATATCATGACAGTAACTTCAATTCTCGTCATGACGCGTATTTTACTAATACTGGGTTATAATCAATGGTTTGTATCTTTGGGGGTGTCGTGAGTGAAGACATGTTACATGCGGTAATGGCAGGTTCCTCTAACAAGTGAAAGCCGAGGAAGGAGAATCTGTATCGTGTAGCTTCACAAGCATCGCACACCACCCACTTCAAGGCTTGAATCAAGCAGTCATTGACAGATTAACAGATGATATTGATGCTGATAAACGCGAACGGGGGGGGGGGGGGGGGGGGGGGGCTGCTGCACGACAGTCGTAAACACCTGAAAGATGGCTCGATGACAACAACATTAATCTATTCTGCACAATATATTTTTAAGTAGACAAATGGAAGTGCGTTGCTTCTGTAAAGGAAACAGCATACTAGCGCAATAATCCATTATTTGGAGACTCTCAAGAAACTGAAGTGGAAATCTTCAGTTAACTAAAATGATAATATGTGGAAGAAAAGTGACGTTCTAATGGGTAAAGTTAGAGGACCGATATTTCAGGAAGAACGGCAAAAATACCTGCGACCACCGCCCTGTATTTCTTATTGGGTCCGTAAGAATACTATGAGGCATTATTATCGTACAGTGGCACGGAATAAGTAGTCATTGCCACACCATACGTAGAATTAATAGCACGAAGTCACGTATATTTGTTACAAGTACTCTCCATAAAGGACTGAACAGTTCTTTGTAGACACAAACTGTCCAACGCGGAACTGAATGACGCCTTCTATCCTTCTGGCCACCTGACGCAGTAAGGTAGTAATATAAGCGAAGCAGAAACGAATGAAGAATCATTTTAACGAAGATACGTATGGAAATCTACAGACATCAGTGATTCCTACGGCTCGCCACGATAAAAAGCCTCTCGGAAAAGGCAAAGCCAGTCGTCTGTTGGCGTGCTACTGCCTTGAGCATCTACAGGGAGTGGTTGAAGGGTGGGGTAACTACACATAGTCGACAAAACGTTCGACGCTCACTACTCTTCACACAACGGAGATAGGAGACTAATCCACTCCGTGACGGAGGATAGACGGCGAGCTGCGTCATCCCTTCAGGATTGGTGTCTTACCTGGCAGCCTTGGCTTCTTGCAGCGGGATAACTTCTCATATCACAAAGCTGGAATCGTACTGCAGTGATTTGAGGAAAATGACAGTGAACTCATGTTGTCTTGACTATGAAGTTTGTCTGATCGGAACCCGATAAAACACACGCGGGACACTAACGGACGTCAGCTACGTGCCCGCAAACAATCGGCCTTTAATTAGGGGAAGTACAGTTACTAAATTCCTTTTTTTCTGTTTAGGAGGTGTAATGTCGCGTGTTAACTGTAAATGTAGGAAGTCCGTAGCGCAGTTCTCATTTCTTCTGAACTAGCAGCACAGCTCATTAAGGCATCGGCATTCATTGATGACAAATCAGGCGCGTAGCAAGTCGCATATAAAGGTTGCTGCCTGCTTTTATAGTTTCCTACTTCAGTTATTCTCTCTCTGGGATGGGTAGGGTGTGTGCATGCTGTGTGCGGACGCGGGTGCAGCTGGCCGTAGTTCGCTAACAGCTGAATGCGCTTTTGGCTACGATTAGCTACCTCCAGGCCGGTGCCTCTGGGTGTAGCCATTGTGGAGAATCAGAGGCGTCGCATGGGACACCTCAGGTGTCGATTGTTTGGCCCACGGGCTCTGCTACGGAGGCACGGCACCTCCTTGTGTGCCTGACGTCTCCAAGTTGAGCTGATAAAACTACAGCGCGATTCAATTATGACACAGCTATTACCTTTGCAATGGTGATTTGATTTCATTTAGTACTGATTAACAAGAATTCCCGAGGATTCATGCCATTGCCCTGAAATGTGTTGCTATATTCGGAACAACATTCTTTTGTGAACAAATGTTTTGACTCATGAATATTAACAAAACAAAACAGACGTAGAGTTCGTCTGATGCTGCGCTGGAAGCGCAAAAACAATAGTTCCAAATATCAAAGCCATGCCAAAGAGAGAGAATAATAATAGTGCAAAATAAGGAGTGCGATAAAACTAGTGTGTGCACACAAACTTGGCATTGTTAGTTTTAATACCGGTAAGCCGCCTGACGCTAGCTGATTAGCCCAGTCCCATTCACGAAGCAACACAACACTCACTGTCGCTAAGCGATACCTTAACATGTTCCTCTCCTACCAGTGCTTTGTCCGCCACACTCACCTTCCCCCACCTCACCGGCGCTATAGCAGAGGACCGGTGCTTTTTGCAGTGGCGACTGGTGCTCACGATGCGTCTCAGTTAGCATGACCTGCACTAACGAGTCATAGTTCTGTCTTACACCTTCCGCGTCAGAAACGCTGTGCACCGCGATGGGGGCATCCAGGTGCAACAGGCAATGAGCCAAACGGAATGTAATAACTGCGGTCGGAGGATGGCGACTTCGGTTACGCGATCACGTAATCAAAGCCTGTGCCTGTGGTTGCGGTCGCTGCCTACTGACACAGTGGCCACGTGTTCCATTCCTTGCGACCCTCAGATCGTTCTGCGGTAGGAAGGTCAGGCACGCTTAGCTCAGCCTCGTGAGTTCACGCGCGTTGCTGCTCGTGCAAATCGGCAGCATAGTCACACAAGCCGTCCATGTGATGTCTGGTTGGTAAGCGTGCAACAGGATGGCAGTCGCAAGACATTTATTAACGTGCTATACAACTATAAAGTTTTGTCTGCGCTGTTCCAGCGAACGTATGTCAGTGTTACAAGGTACATATCCCCCTGATTTTCTTAATATCCCTTCTCTTCGTGGAGTTAATATCGTTTAACGATGTTCCATTGACTGTATAATGTAATGGCCTTAGTGGGGAAAAAAGCCGCTTGGCTATCACAACGTGAAATACATCGTCTCTCGTATTTAATACATTAAAGTTTACATTGCTTTCTATTCTTTAACTAATGTTTATTAGAGTTCGTTGGTACAGAATAAAGACTAATATACAAAAATACCATTTTATAGCAGTGGGAAGACAATTCCGTAAATCTTCATCCTGAATAAACTACCACTCGTTTCCGCATGGCACTGCACATAAAATGTTGCCATGAGCTGCTGTGCACGCAGCGTGGTGTAGTGGTCGCTGTTTCAACGTCGCTGGCTGGCGTGCTGCGGTCGCCAGTTAAAGCTCGACCACCAGAAATGGTTTGTTGTTCAGTAGTTACTATTCCTGAAAGTTTCTTAAAATATATTACATTTGTAATGTCTGCATAGTCCGGAATCTTCAGCGTATGTATAAATATCAGCATCCTGGAATATTGATCGGCTGTACTCTATCGATGTGGTAATTCCTGTTGAGTTTGTACGTTGATCTAGGTAATAAACAGGGCTTCGGTACTGAGTGTCGTACTTCATTGATGATGACCCTGGCTCGGATTTGACATCACTGTGATTTCGAAATGACAATTTTTTAGAAATACGAATCAGTCGTCCCATTAAATCATTTTTTGTCTTATAAAAAAAATTCTTCAGAAAACATTATTTTTCTTCAGTTAAATGGTATCTCAGTTAATTGTATGCAAGCGCTTTCGCCACCTTTGGTGCAGTGCAGTACAGTGGACGATCAGTATCTTTCGACTGACAAACGAATGCTGAAGTTTTCTTTCCTTCATTTTTTTTTTTACATCAAACCACAGATTCTGTTAACGAAGATCAGGTATTTCCTTCACTTCACCTGTACAGTAAAGAACATAAGGTACCCTTATAACCCGATGGGTACCTTCACGCGGTCGCTAGTCGTCGGCTAAAAGATTCGTTTCCGATTACAGGCTCCCCTTGTCGTACGTCTGGCGACCTACGGATAATCTATTAAAGGACATAGTTGTCGAGGTGGCTTGAACAACATGCTTTACATTTAAGGGGCTGAGTTCCAGAGTCATGCTGTGTAGTATGGAGTCAAAAGCATGTGATGGTGAAAAGGTGTACTAGTCATTACGTTGTGCTATCGTCCTACATAGAGGCCCTTTAACTACACACAGGAGGAGTATTTGAATAATGACCAGTATGTGGCCGCCACAACGATTTATCTTACTTTGTCACTGAAAACATCATAAAGATCTGTATACAAATAATACGGATTTTGGTATTCATGTACCTTGAGTTACGGTGCTAGAATAACAACGAACGCTCCCCTTGCCTCATCCGGCATAAGACTAGAATTAAGCAAGTTCTTCCTATTTTAATTGGAACTACAGTTAGATTTTATTACTCGAGTCTCTAACGAGCTGTTAGGGGGCGCTCTTTCGATAATTATCAGCTCCGTGCCTCGGACATACCTGACAGAATACACTAGACTTGTAAGTGCAATTTGTGTACTTTGTACTTTTATAGCCAGAACAATATTTGACGTCAACATAGGGCTTATTTGATAGGATTAGAGCTGCCTGGCTGTAATACTAATAAAGTGTGTATATTCAGAGTTCATGGCATCCGCTAATTGACTGCGTTTAAATACACCGTTTCCAAGAACACAGCTTTCAACGGAAAATAGATTTTGCGAATAAAGAGGAGTGAATGTTTTGAACGTATTGAACGAGCGAACGGTATCAGAAAAAAAACTTCAACTGAGGACGAACGAGGTGAAAGAATAGACCCAAGGGAAGATCGTTCCAACCAACAACTCAACACTCAAAACGATGGAAGTGCACTTTACATTTACCACTTTTGGGTACTGAAAAAAATGGCGGTTCAGGCCAAACGAGTGAGTGTCCGGTGATATTTGGTATAAATTCCAACTAGATGGACCATAGCAATGCTCAGAGCCAACGACAGAGGACTGGAACCGAGCGCTGAGAGCCGCCGGTCAATGCCCCTAGGTGTCCAGCATCTCGGCGGATGCAGCTGTTTCTGTGGGTCAGATTTCCGCTTGTCAGCAGTGTGGGAGTGGACCAGCGTTCAGAAAGCTTCTGCGATTTGACCGACTACTGCGTGACAACGCCGGATCTTGGTCGTTAGCCTCTGGCCCAGACATTTCCGCGGGACCCACAAACGTGGCCTCTTCCGCATTCAGCCGTGAGCAACTATATTCAAACTCCTTCCCCGCTAGCACACAGTCGTCGAACAGCCTGTGTGTGTTTGTCAGTGCCATGCCGTTTATGCTGCAGTCACCACCGTCGCCGGGCCTCGAACCACTGTCCGCCGACTTACCACCTGAGCGCTAGGAAAGCTCAGGGTACTCTGCAGCCTTTGTGGGACTGACGCAGGGGATCCACTCGTCCTCACCTGTGCCGAGCTGTCGACGGAGGGGCGTACTCGTCGTGAGCCACTGTGGGCGGGCGAGGCGCAGTCTGATATAGTCACAGCGATAGCCATCTTCGCCGGGCCGACCACGCCACTCGCCGGCGGTAATGAGACGTCTGACACATCCTTAGTAGCAGTGGCGCCAAGTCAACGCTGTGATCTGAGGACTGGCCGGAGGTTGGAGTATTTGCCGCATTCGCCGTCGACAAAGGCAGCGTCAAAGCTAATGAATATAAACAATCGGCAATAAACTGTTTCTTCTATCCACGAGCCGTCCTCTGCGCTCGTCTTCGGTAGTGAATCACTGTCCACCCCTAGATACGCCGTTAAGTGCTGTGAAAACTACTGAAGATAGTGGACGAGAACCAGAAGAAAACGAAAAGCTTTTTCCATGTCTTGAGAAGAAACATCTTACGCAGCAATATGTGCCGAATTTAGGGTTTCTTATGCCTCTATGACTGTTTTTCGTATCCTTTCTTCTTCGTTACTATGGGCATACTGTATAATTGTGGTAGTATAAGAAAGTAATTTGGCTAAACAGGTTCCAGTTCAGGATGCGATTAAGTATCAGTAAAATAAAGTAGCTCTCGTGCAGCTATTTTTAGTAGGTACTGGATCTGAAGTGTCTGTGGCAAATCGGAATGTAAAACTGACAGGACGTCTTTATAGAAGTCAGTGGCTATAACAATCTGCAAACATATACAGTTTCCATTTGTGGCTATACTTCATTATTTCTGTATCACATTTCGGCTAACTGCCATGATGGCATCAGATACCTTAAAACTTCAGTACAGTGTACATACTCCTACAAAGTCTAGGTCCATTATGGGTAAAGTAGAATAAAGGTTAAGCAGCGTCGATGGGGGTTATGCTGATCACTAGATTCGACAGCGTTAACGTTGTGTGTGTGTGTGTGTGTGTGTGTGTGTGTGTGTGTGTGTGTGTGTGTGTGTGTGTCTCGTTGCCAGTGGATACGAAGCCATACTGTGCTTTGATTTGCTGACTGCGCATCATGCCAAGGTTGACTTAGTAGAACTGTATGGAGTACGTTTCGTCTCGCTCTTACGTTGGGAAAACTGTTACTGTAACAAACATAAAGCCCATGCGTGGCTGCTTTAATACACACATTAAATACTGTCTATATAGTGAATTTTCCGTGGAACGGACGATTGTTGTTCTGGATCGAGCTGCATTGAATGGTATATTCACTTCACTATAATACAGTTTTTACTTAGCTGACAGTCTTGAAGTTGGCATCGTTAGCTTCTTACTTGTAGAGGTACGATAGTGCTGCAGATGTGATTTGTACAAACAACATCGATTAGTGCTAGGATTCTGAAAGTCTGGTAAGTCCCTATCTCCGAAATTAAATAAATGACTGCACTTCTAATATTTTTAATTTAACTCTTCAAACATCAAAATGACAAAATGTGATACTCATTTGCTTCTATGAGCTGTCAAAGCCAACTACAGTGTCTGCTTTATACCAGATCACAAAACTTACCTCCACAACCACACAATTTCCCGTCAAGCGTTCGCAAAGTACTAGTCTAAATATAACGTTTAAAGCAAAGAGGTTCACATTTTTGGCAGAGACATAAACTGGTAAATAGTTTGCAGTCTTTAGTAAATTAAAAGGTTTTTATGTGAAACCATTAAAATGTATTCTAAATCTATGATTAAATGGTTGCGTGTGGAAAAATTAATTAGTTTGTGTAGCTTCATACGAACATAAAATTTTTTGAAATTGAGTTACCAATACCCGACGGTATCGAAGAATTGTGAATATGTCTCAAGCTTGACATCACACTGGCTAAACTTTTTGCGGGATCCTTGAGTCAGCTCGTGGGATGTCATATTGAAAGGTAGGAGAAAATTAATCTTGCTTGACGTAGGAGCTGATGTGCTGGTTAGCTCTTAGAGTATAGCTGAGCCTTTGCTTGAGAAAGAAGATTTAGCTAAAGATCAAAGTTTTACACAACGTGTATGGGGAAAAAATGATTGAAGAAGATTTGTGCTTATTAGCACTAATGACTTCAGTCCTGAAAAGGTGAAGCTATCGTGTGGTACTCTCATAGCCAGCTTGAAAGCTGCACGAGTAAGATGTGGGTAGGTATTTCATATCGCTCTGTGCAACGCCACGACAGAATGTTGTTTCGACCGCACTCGGCAAGATGGGAACACATCCAGAGGGATGGGACACAGAGGACACGGAGAGATTGTTCGAAGCTTACATAGGGCTATTTGATCCTCCTGGACTACTGTCTGCCATGGAACTAACACTTCATAATATTCCCACTGGGAATAAAACATCAATCTATAAGAAATTGTATAGTCATACAGCATTTACAGTCTGTCATGGAAGAAGTCATAAACCAGCGCCTTAAACCGATTGTAAGAACAAGTTTTAGAGCCTTAGCTAGACGCCCCATCATATACTTAACAAAAAAGGTTTCGAGAAGTTCCATATATCATAAAATAATAGATTGTAAAATTAGTAATATAGTTCTTAAACTTCAGAGTGTCTGATCTATTTCCATCTAAAAAAAAAACAGCAATTCAAGCATATTGTACTCTCCAAAGTGTGAAAAGTAGTTTATTTTAAACTAGTAAATTAAAATTAAGTAAAGTAGAATGGATACTGACTTAGTGTGCCCTTAACCAGTTGTCATATCGCAAAAGTAAGTCATCGTTTACTGCAAAACTAAATACATAGAATTAAAGGGTCACTTTCTCGAAAGTCGGTAATTATCTCATTGCGACGCGTAAGATTGAAATTAGGCTCAAAGGTGCCTACAACTGTGCGCTGTGTGGTACAGAAGCATGGTGCCCTGCGACGTCCTCCTTGGGCAGGGCGACGCTTCAAACAGTTAGATGTCGACACATCAAAAAGAAAAAGAGCCAGAACTCAGAAATTCATATGAGGTATCAGGTGCGTTAACTCCACAACTCTATCCAACTCCATTGTGGACGTGTCAAATCAAGTTTCGCAGTCACTGGTGTACAATTCAACCGTTTTGCATGGACTTAACAGGGCTGCAACTCCGTTGAACGTGCATTTTAGCGTGACAGCAAATTGTTGCTCTCGTCTCCAGGGTGAGACCACCCTAGTGGTGATGCGTTCAAAATCATTCGACGAAATTTGAACATTCTCACAGGGAGAAATTGATCTTTGTTCTTTATTCCTTCTTTCGGGCCCACCTGTGGCATGTACACGGGGGGAGGGGGATGACATTGACCAGCACTTGAAAAACAGGGCAGAGGGTCCCTCTATGTCCCAAATTAGGCAAACCCTCAGTTCCAGCCATTAACCTTTGGTGGCTATTTTAAAAATATTAGGTACCTCTGTCGACAATGGCATCTGCTGGCCTCGTGTGAAATCTAAGGAGTGTCGAAGAGTTTGTGTGACCAACCGGCGGGCAGGGATCGGTGGATAGATATTTCTGTACATTGACGTCTTTGAAGTGCCCAACAGAGGTGTCCAGATGGCACAGAGGATGTTGAACAGGGGGTCTTAGAAAGACCATTTGCAATTTTATTTACATCGATGTTAATGTCGTATGCCCCATGCATAAACCACAGGAGACCTCGAAAAGAGAGTAAAAAAGCATAAACACCCTTTTCTGTCTTGAATAACGTCCAAATTTGGAATGATTTGAACGGTCTGTAGTGGTTCCAGCCTCCGTCACAGAGAAAAACTTGATCACACAACATTCCAAAGAGTTAAAGTGGCGCAGGGTGGGATTATAGCCCGATTGTATCCTTAGAGAAGTGTTAAAGGGTATGCAGGGTTTCACTAGACTCAAAGGCTGTCAAGGAGGTTGGGACGTAATGTTGCACATCGCTCTGCAGACTGTCGTTTCCCACCAGGTAATACGTGAAATAGAACGCCCAGAGGAATGGGTGAAGTCGTTAAGGCTCTTCTTCACATCTCGGGACTTACTCTGTCAGTTATGAGCAGCGGTGTGTCGGAAACGGTTCTCTCGGCCATCAATAAAAGGGCGTAATTCCAATGCGGGGCGTTGAGGTTCTAACCTCCGTCGTAGAGGTATCGAGAAGTGAGATGCAAAGGGGGGTGAGGATTTTGTGATGCGTCCACAGTGACTCTGTGAATAATGTTGGTGAAATTTGGTGCAAATTTGATCTCATTAACCAACCTTAAACCTCAAATGCCTTCGTCAGCTCTGACACAATTTCGAATGTGTCGATACCTTTGATGTTCCAATCGTCGCTGAGCCCACAGACGACGTCGCAGAGCGCCACGCTTCGTCACCATTACAGAGGAAAGTTGCTCGACTCCATCGAGCCAAATTTCGAACTTAAGCGACACAGTGTGAGAAAATAACAGTTTCAGAGAAATACTGACAACGTAAACTTCTTACGCGGTGTATACGAAACATGTCTGACGTTACACGGTTTCATTTGTGATTACGAACATCATTTAAGTTACTTTTACCTCCGTGCACGACCTCCGCTTTGGCGGAAGCAGGAGGCAAGTGGAATTGGTTCTCACTGCACGGAAGTCAGTGTGGAGGCAAGGCTGATTTGTCCGATGCCTCCCTCCCTCCCTATCTGGCATCAACCAACTTCGGGAGTATTTAGTGGGGACTATTTAGTGGCACGTGCCACTCGGACCTCAGTGGCTTCAGAATAACTGGATAGTCAAAACATGAACTTTGCAGACTCCATATTAAATTTCATGTTCCTGTGTTACAGCCTCCGTGGTATGACAGTATATCATTTCAAGAAAACTACGTATTGAACATTTATAACAAATCTTACCAAGAACAAGAAAGACAAGTTTGTGATCACTATCTCGTGACACACCGGTGGAGAAAGCAACAGGATATCGCAAGGTAAAAGATAACATTGTTCAGAATTGCGTGTGCTAATCATGGTCATGCGATTAGAGACGTAGAAAAGTTGCGTTGAAGGAAGTAGGCTCGTGTCCTACTATATGCTAATTTTTTAGATCTTCTCATTCTTAACAGTTCCTGCCACTTCCTTGTTAACGTAATAGAAGTACGTTCCGCCATACTTTCTGGAGTCATTCCCCCGTTGTATCTGAAAGTGGGGTAGTATGTGTGCGAAATTGTAAGATAATCACTGCACGAATTTCTTTCATAATTCGTGCCTAACGTTTGCGCAGCGTAAACGGCACACAGGGAAGTAATAAGAAATACTTCTTATTTCTACTAAGTACTAATAGATAATATTATCTGTGAGTGATTTTATACATTTTTTTTTATTGCTCACCAGCGCAGAAAGGAGATGAACATGTTTAACTTGACATGAATTTCACTTTGTTTACACTGAAGAAGCTGCTGAAGAAATAGGTTATTGCGATAAGAAAAAAATAAGCTTCAAACATAAAAGTGGAATGTAGTCGTCACATTTTGAATCCAAATGTATGTATAACGTGAATGACAAAAGGATACTGTATAACAACGCCGTGCGTGGTATTTTAAATTATCAAACTATTTGGAAAAAAAAAGCTGGGCGTAGGTTGCCACGTACGGAAAGTGGGTCAAGCGAAAGGTGTTTGCAGGAAACTCAAGCCACTGTGGAAACATGCAAAGCATTCTCAATATTACATGTATCTTGCAAGTAAATATTTTTGTATTCGTAAGTGTTCGTAAATGTGTGTCACATTTTCGTATTGAAATTCTGTTGATCCCGTTCACAAAACGCATCAGTATATTAACAACAATGTCTAAAACTCTCTTCATCTATTTACATATTTACATACTATAATGGATGATTCTTTATTACTAATTTCTGTTTTGAAACAGAATGTCTGTGATCATCTCATTGTATGTCATTTGTGTTCTTTTGTAGTATACACCAAAGCACTTGGTTCTGAGAGAAATGAGATGCCTTCTTTTTGAAGCATCTGTACTGGTACTTAAAATCAACTCGCTCGTGTGTTAGTACAGATGCTATGATCCCTTTCGAATTTCTATTGATTTAATGTAGTTACATGGTGGAACAAGATAAAGTGGAAAGGAATTCTTCTTTTGACAATTATTTAGATACCAAAAGGTAAAAATGGCTTACTGCAAACTTCTCTCATAACGGCCTGTACAATAAGACACAAACAAATCATAAATGAATGTAATGTAGTATGTGTTGCGTTCTTCAACATTGTTGTGGTGAACTGAAAATGTTCTTGTTATTCACGTGTATTGCGACGAAATGGAAATGTTCTTGAATATCGTGTTAGTCTATTGCAACGCATTTTCATTTATGCTGTAATTAATTATTTAATTTTGTTTCTTTGTAGGTAATGCCAGATACACTGGACATCACCACGCTTGTTGTCTGCCCAGTTCTCGCAAAATGAAACGTAAATATGATGCTTGTTGAGAAACTGGATTCTCTGCGAAAGAACTAAGAGAGTTCGTCAGGCAGATGAAAGACAGAGGAAGAGTCAAAAATATAATTCAATAATTAAAGGGCTTCAAAAGACTCTTTCTAAATTTTGAAGCTGTGTGGTGCTATATTCTTTAACTGGGGCTGTGAAAGATAGGTTGAATCTTCAGGCGAGGTGCCATTTCAAAGTAAGAGTTTTTAAATTATTTTAATTCGATCGGTTCTTTAGGCTTGCACATTCCAGGACATTCGTCACTGGGCAACAACATCCCGTGAAAATCTTCAAACCACAAAGTGTTAGCAAGAGAAGAAATAAATTAAAGTACACTTAAGAGCCAATACTTGTCCGACTGGTCTTCAATGAAAAGTGTATAAAAGAGGATTTGACATGGGATGTCAAGGAAATTTGTTGCTGTGTTGTCAGTTCATGGATACATATACAGTGATAATTTTAACTTAGCAAGGGAGACCCTTGCTTTTATGTTCACTGCACTAAATAGACTGTTGGAAATACCTGTTGGCTATTGTTTGATTTATGGAACTTAAGCAGTTGTCAGTTAACTAAGTACTCGAAAAATTAAATGTACCTGGTGGCTATATAGGGGTATGTGATAGGACAGCAACCAACAGAATTATGTTTAAGATGCTGGGTACGTGGTTTAATGGACTGAATAAAAAGTTTGAAATACTAAACATGGCTGCAAATTCAGCAAATCTACGGCGGTAAAATTGGACAGGTTGGAAAAAAAGCCAACTAGTTGCAAATAAAGGTTTATTGGAACCCTTGATCTAGGTTTTGACAGTTCAAAATTTTCTTCAGAAAGTATAATTGACCCAAAAAATTAAATTAGTGGTTACATTTGGGCAGTTGACTTTTAAGAAAAACTACATGGGCGCTAAACGTGCGTACGTAAGAAGTGCGCATAGACTGGATTGAGTAGCTTAGGTAAAGTAAAATAGAAAATAAAATCGTGTTTTGTGTAAGGTCACTGTTAATCTGAAACGATATTAAATTAAACAGATACAAAAGTCCGTGTAAAGACGGAATCTAAAAACTTTCTTACAACAGAATAAGATTGCAACGAAATTTTGCCATGCATGTAGTGAAAGTGTTTGTAACAATAGCAAATGCAGTACGGAAGGGGGAGAGTGGACATAAACTGAAATCTATTAAAACGTAGCTGCTGCAGTTTGCAGAACATTTTCTTACTTCTTATCATCCTCCGAAGAAAAGTGAAGAAAACGTAATCTTACGTAAACTAGTAAAAGGGTGGAAATTAGAGATGTTTTTTGAAGGACCTGAAATATTCGAGCATTTAGCTTAAAGAGATGGTGACTTATTAAATGATAAGCTGCAGTTCGCAAGTAAGAACTTAAATGACATTAAGTCGCTGCTCACGGCCGCATAGCAAGTGTCTACCGGTCTCCGCTAGCTTCGGCGAACATGTTTCCCCCAGAATACTTAGTGCAGTAGTTTAATACAGTTCTTCATTTTTAAGGTAATTTTTAAATGAACGTAGCGTTACTCTTACGCTTTTCGACACATTCCTGCAATTTTTTCAGACTAATCTGAAGTTGGCTGTTCTGCTTCTTCTGCTGTTGATAAACCTCCGTAATCGTAAGCGGAAGTTTCTCCATTTTAACAAGTAGCTTTTAACTTAGTTCACCCCCCTCCCCCCTCCTATACAGTATTTACTGCTTTTAACAACACTTACTCCATTCACATTGAAATGTCATTGCAGTCTCCCCGTTAAAAGAATGTTTCCAGATTCCATATTTACACGAACTTTATATCTGTTAATTTTTTTATCACTTCAGATCAACTGCGGTTTTACACAACATAAGATTTTCTTTCCTATTTCAATTTACACAAGCTACTCAGTGTAATCCAGGAGTATTTGTTATGAGCTCATGTTTAGCGCCCTCTGCATGTATCTCCACTTAGAGCTAGAGACTGTACATTTTGCAATCGATTTTGCCATTTCTCATAAACAGTGTTATTATCCAGGTGCCGTAATTGTGTTTTAATGTATAGAAGTCAATTTTACTTCAACAGTATTTTGTTAATGTGCCTTGACACTTGGCATTTAGTCTTCACACCTGAAATACTATATTTCTGCAGTCATGATGCATGTGTTGTGTTATTCTTAGTGAAATGAATCACATGACGGGCCGTTTGGTCTTATTCAGTATACTTGATCAGTATGTGATGTAAGAAAGTAACACCATTATCTTAAGATGTTTTTGTTGCTGTTACTTTTTGTTTTGTTTAAAACATTTTTGTAACCACTAACGTAGTTTTTATGGCCCATTTTATTTTCTGAAGACAGTTTTAAAACTGTTAAAACCTAGGTCAAGCGTTCCAATAAACTGTTATTTGCAACTGGTTGGCTGCTTCTTTTTTCTTTACCTGGCCGTGTATATAAACAGTGCTTCAGACGAGGCGAAAAAAATGCGTCTCCCTGACGCCGCTCACATGCTTAAATTAGTAAGAATTCACTTGCTGAAAAGTATATTCTTGTTGGTAGTGTAGTCACTGCTGAGTGCAACGATACAAAACTGATTCTCCTGAAACCGTCAGTAGAATTGCAGGTGGAGAAATGTTTACATTCTGCAAGTAAATTAAGTAAGCAACACTTTAAGTTAATCAGAAAATGGAAGTTTCATTAGCAGCAGAAACACTAAGCAATTCAGTTGCCGATGTAGTGTTACCTTGCAAAGAAGTAGTTGTTCCAAGATTTGAATGTTTTGAGGGTACAGCAAACTTTATAAAACATACTGATTTGGGTTTTGATTTGCTTAATTCGTGTCACCCACAAGGAAAGGGATCTAAGGCTCTCCTTACTAGAAACAACACAATGGGAATAGCGATGACTGTCGTAAAGATTATAGCACGTTACCACCGTACAGTGAAAATGGTGCTGAATTTACGGCAGGCAGTGTGGTGACAGTTTCTTGAAGAAGAAGAAGAAGAAGAAGAAGAAGAAGAAGTGTACAATGTGCAGATACTTTATATTCAAATTCAAAAAAGAGCGTGATGATCGAAACGGAAAACAAAGGTGGTTTATTCTGGTTACAAAGCCAACAACGGCCAGGAGAGATTTTTTAAACTTAATGGTACATACAATTAAAATCAACGTAAACTTTGTGTACAATGTTTGTCTCCCAAACCTTTTCACTTTTATAAAATCTTCTGAGGAAAACGGTGTACCAGAACTAACGAAGATGGATCCTAAACTAAATTTTAAGGCCGTGTCCTGTACTTGCGAATGACCGTCTGAGGTTTCCGTGTTTATGTGAAAGCTGCTGACACGGCGAGACACTATGTATATGAGCTCGTGCAATATAATGAGGTGACACTGTTTCTGGCTGTAGCTGCTAAACGCTAACAGTTTGAAGCTATCATGTAATTTCCTTACTCAGTATCATGTATCGTACCCGTTTCTTTTGCCTTAACATGGTAATGGTGGACGGTTGTTCCATCTGCTTCACTCAAATGTCTGTGTTGCCACTCCATGGTATTGTATCTCCTTGGTTAATATTCTGCACGCTGATCGCATGATAAGACACACAGCGTGCAACAATGCGTTAGCGTCCGAAAAAAGAAATCGTGAATGTGTTATCCGTGGAGCCAAATGACGACCAAAGGGTGTTTACTGTATAACTTTTGTCCCAGATTCCTAGGGAAAATAAGACGGGGACGTGTCGCCGAATGAAAGCCAACTAATCGATTCAGCCGCTTGTTCAGTTCGCTGCTTAAGCCTGCCGTGAAAGGTAGTTAACAGAACCCCCTCCGGTGGGTGTCTTCTTCGAGAAAAGGGGATCATATTAAGCCGATCGTAGCATCGTGTTCAATGGCGAGGACAGTGCGGCCAGAACTTCATCGTGGGTCCGTCTTCTCACGTCACAGCAGTGGAGTAAACCGGTGGAATCCCCGTGGGGAGTATTTATAACCTGCGTGCCTTCTGCATCTTTCGAGGAAGCGAGCTACCATACCCCCAGTTATCTGCAGTACATATCAGAACGAATCCACGCACAGTGAACATTGTATTATTCAGTATTAACAAAGGCCAAAACAGTATTTGTTCATGATCAAATTACTGAATAAATACAAAAATCCAGTCCGCATGACGAATATTAGTCCGGCTTCGTGAACACCCATCTCTGTCCGCACAGGCCTCAAAGGACCTACGGTACGGTCAGTCCGCCGTATCATCCTCGATCCATAGGCATCGCTGGATGCGAATATGGATCATGTGATCAGCAAACCGAGCACTGTCATCTTTCCTGACAGGAGTCGCTGCTTGTCGATCAACTAGCTGCTCAGCTGGCCTCACAAAGGCTTAGTGTAGCCCGCTTGCCAATATGCTCGGCAGACCAGGACGGTCACCTATCCAAGTGTTAACCAAGCCCGACAGCGCTTAACTTCGGTGGTATGTCGGAATCGATGGTACCACTGCGGCAAGTCCAGTGACACCTCACACAAGCTCTGTGTTAACTAATGTAACCAGTAACATTAAGTACGCCTTGGGAAACCGTGGGGCCACACAGCCACACTTGAGCTGAGCATTTGACAGTGGTACCTTTGGTGTATTGATTATAAAAATGTAGCAAAATTTTTCAGGCACCACACTGCTTCTGAAACAGATAGCAACGTGTTGTCTTTTAGACCTTCATCTCATCATAACCAAAACAAAATGAGACTGTTACGTAGACCTTAGCTGTGTCCCTCTATAAAAACAAAATTGTTAGTAAACTATTTGTCTGAAACTGCCGGTCATCTTCGGAACAAGGTACCCTGCATTCTGTGCACAGTTCAGTGGTCTGTCCTGTTAAAGAAGTCCAAGCTCTTCCATTCGTCAGCATCATAACTTCTGCCTAAAAATTACGCATATGGTCAGTTGTTTCTTCTGTTAGACAGTAAACTCAGCGATACCATCTTCTCCAATTTACGCTACTTCTTTTGTATTTACTATGTGTTTTTCTTCTCCTTAGTCGTCATTCCTTTTGCATCACGTTCCTTTAATCCACTTCCATCCCTTTTCATATCCATTGCTGCCATCGCTCATACTTTTAAATCTATCTTCCTGTAATGTCTCCATCGTTTTAACTTATCATAATCGAATAGTAGACGTTAGATTTTTGCCTCGTTTTGTTGTCCCTCGTGGCAAGCCATCCTGGGCTTAAATTAGCTGTAATTTACAGTGTTTTGACCGTCGTGTAAAATACACTGTAAGACAATAAAAAAAACGCAACATGAATGAATTATCCGAATAAGACGGAAATACGTAAACTTGATGCACATGTACAGCCAAACAAATGATTTAGATTTCAGAAGAATTGATATGTTAAAGAGAAAGAGCTTCACAATTGGAGCAAGTCAATAACGTGTTGGTGCACTTTTGGCCCTTAGGCAAGCAGTTGTTAGGCTTGGCGTTGAGTGATCTGTTGTTTATGCACCTGAAAGATATCGTGCCAAATCATGTCCAAATTGGCGCGTTTGATCGTCGAAACCACGAGCTGGTCGGATGGCTCTGCCCATAATTCTCCAAATTTTATCTATTTGGGGACAGATTGGACGAATTTCCTGGCAGGTAGGATTTAGCAAGCACAAAGACAAGCAGTAGGAACTCTGACGATGTGCGAGTGGAAATTAGATTGTTGAAATATAAGCCCAGAAGGCTTACCGTGAAGGCCAACATCATCGACGTACCGCTGTGACGTAAGGGTGTCGCGATGAGAGATGGCGCCCCAGATAACACAGGCCAACGATGGAAAAACTTTTTTGCTGAAAATACCTTATTATTATGTTTTTAGAGTGAGAAATCCAAATAAGATACTTTAAAATGTGAAGAAATGGTGGCTGATACAGTATTTTTCAGTTAAATTTATTAAATTTAGCGATTTTTAAAGAACTTAACAGCTTTTGTATAGTTAAAATAACTTAAAAAGAAGGTGTAATTAACGTAGATGAGCTTGGTAGCACTGCTGAAAAAATTTGCTGCCAAAAAAGGTAGATTCTACATTTGTGTTAACTGCTGGTGTTTTGTTTACTGCCAACCAACCTCACTTTTCCGTTTCCTGTACATGTGCTCAGTACAATGTCTAATCGTGGTTGTAAAAACTCTGCTGACAGTTTTTGTTATATTTGTGGTGAATTTTTGATCAAAAAAACACCAAAGCAACAATACAGACTTCTTGAAAAAGATTTATCTATCGTACTGTGGCTCTCAACTTGATCAAGATAAATCTTGGGCACTGCATGAGGTATGTTATGTGTATGTTAAAGATCTGAGAAAATGGTCCAAATAGGAGAGAAAAAGCCTTCAGATTTGCTGCTCCTACGATATGGAGGGAGCCAAGAAATGATTTCGATGATTGCTACGTTATTATTCTTGATATTACTGGTTCACTTCTTGAACAGTCACCTTCATTACTTCTCGGACAATATGAGGCAGATGTTAGTGAGGAGCAAGAAGAGCGCTTTTACCAAGACATTAAAACGATGAGAAAACGCTACGAAGGCCGCTGGAACACCAGCACGATAGGAGACTACTGTTGGTCGCTTCACCGAGCAGTTCAGCAAGCGAGTCATCGCAGAAAAAGCTGCACAAGAAGCTTCAAAGACAAAAGAGAAAGAAAATACAAACCATTTCGAGCAGAGAAATGAAACCTCTATTGATACATATCATTGTTTTAAGTAGCTTACTGTAAATACAAACCATGCTTATGTTGTAACAAAGCGTCTCATTAATTTCCCCGTTTACCGTATAGGATAGGATTTTTATGTTAAATAAAAAAAAGCATATTGCTCGAAAACTATGGGTGATACAAAAAAGTAAGGCTGGATTTCGATTCAGCTCATAAAAATCTATAAATATCAGCTATCAAAGCAAAAACTTTTTCAAAAAAGTTTTCGTTGGCCTATGTAATCACTCCTGGTTCTCGGGCCATATAGCGGGTGACAGTCACGTTGGTATCCCACCGCAGTCCGGTGAGTTTCCAGATACGTCTTCGGTCTGTGATGTCATTGACTGGAGTAGTAAAATTGTTTTTGGTGATGAATCTCGCTTCGAACTCAGCTCGAACACGTCTCCGCTAGAGATCACCCACCACACGGCTCGACGACGATGAATCATGGACTGGGGTGCTATTTCTTTTCATATCAGGACCCCTGGTTGCCATCCGCGGAACTTAACAGCACAGCGGTGCGTAGACGTTATTTTACGCCTCTTTGTCTCTCTTGGCAAGCCATTTTGGGTTTAAATTTCAGTAAGATGATGCCTCCTTACACCCGTCGATAGTTACCAATGGTTTTCTTTGTGCCAACCAAACCTTAGCTAGGAAGGTCGCCAGATCTATCGCCAATTCAGAACGTTTGGAGCATTATGGGTAGGGCCTTCCAACCACCTCGGGTTTTGACGATATAACGCGCCAGTTGGACAGCATTTGGCACGATACCCGTTAAGAAGACATCCGACAAAACTGTCAATCAATGCCAAGCCGAATAAATGCTTACATAAGGGCTAGATGTACACCAATACATTGACATGCTCAGTTTGGAAGGCTTTTTTAAATCATCCCAATTTCTCTACCTGTAGGTCTACATCATATCTACCAAATTCCACACCTTTCGGATAATTCCTTTTTATTTTTTATTTTTAGCGTTTGTATACTGCCTATTAAGATGGAAGACGTACCCTGGTGGTTCCAATTTCTTCAGATTAAATAAATAAAATATTTCATGTACGATGTAGATGGAAGAAATAAAATATCACGGGTTGCAATTACTGGAGCAGAACTGAAGCACAAAAATATCCGGAAGTTAGACGTGACACAGATTCGTAATGTATGAGCGGTCAAACGTCTGACTACATGAAGGTACTTTCGAGCTGTTCAGTTAAGATGTGTGTAATCGGTGTTGACTTCGTCGAAACGTCAGGAGAACGTCACATAGTACATGATCTTGTTGGAAACCGGTACTCGCAAGATACAATGAAGTGCGTTAATGTCATCCAGTTAGTGGCTGTTAATTTTTATAAGATGTCCTACGGTACGATTTCAAAACATTCACATTTCCATATACTGCCAAAATAGGTTTTAGTCTTAAAGTGAAACAAGTTTAGTAAATTTTGTTCGGGAAAGAGTTCTGCTGTAATAGTTTCATCTCTTACACTTTATGAACGAGGAGGACCCTCGCGGCTATTCAAGAAGAGCAGACGGGCGCAGCTTGTGTTGCGACAGCGACACTTAGAACTGCGGTTCATTCACAAGCTCGCTACACGTGAAATGTGAAAACAAATCCCTACGTGACATGCTAAAACCAGTCATTTGACACTACATAAATAACGAATACAGTGACCGCTGTGAGCAGAAACGTGACATCATCGAATACGTAAGTTACCAACTTCTAATTTTTGTATTTTTTTTTAACTAAAGTTTTCTGTCTTACTTTTGCTGTTCTTTTTTTCGCATTTTCGTTGTATTTTCTTTGAATGATGCTTTTTTTCCACGTAAAGATGTTGACTTGCTGCGAGAGCTGCTTGTGATGTCATTTTTTTTTTACCTCTGTGGTCTGTACCTACATCATCTGGCACGCTTATTATGAAGACAGTATTCATATAAGAACGTAAAAATAAACTCCCACCCTCTTATAAAGTTTGCTTTCATCTATTTCGTTATCGATAGTAATGTGATATTTGTTTCTTCAAAACATCCTGCAATAACGAATTAGTGCCATTTGAACAATGTAGTATAGCCATATACATGTCGTATTATTTTAAGTGTGAATGTGGAAGTTTCTTTTGCAATGCAGGAGATGAACAATCCGTGATGCAGTGAGGTACACGAAATAAGATATTATTATGCGCGTAGTAGACCCTTTGTGGATCACGTGAAGCTTCTACGGTTCTTCCTGCGGTTTTTCCATGACACCTCAATTTTCTCTCTCATGGCTTGTTTCTTTCATCCGTCCACTTTGTACCAGTCTTTCTGGCTCTTGTCTCTGGCTGGACTTCCCACTTGCCTATTTTGCTTCTGTAGCTGTTACGGTCTGCAGTGTCCTGAGTGGTGAGTTGAGTATCAGTAATGTCTTATGGTACTTGTTCGGCCGATGTCATACCTTTTAGGTTTTCAGTGGCTGAGAGTATCTGGCGTGAGAGTCTATACTTAGGGAGTCTGTGTATGTGTCCATAAAAATTATTATTAGCTACGATTTTGTCAAATTTTTTCGCGTGTTACCTTAAAGTACGTTTTTAGTTTGCTGATAGGTGATAAACTGAAGTGAAATAAACTCACTAAAAAGTATAAGCCCTGAAACGCGTTAGGCTAAAACAAAAAAATAAAATACTAGGCTGAAGACTATGGATTAATAGCAATAATAATCAAAATCAAAAATTATTTTTCCTTTAAATTATTCGGTAGTTCAGACACTGGTACTGCATTTCTTACGATATTATCAAATTACGGAATTTGTACCGATGCCATAGGTTTTAACACACAAGTATAGATACTTAGTCATAGTAGCAGCTTTGGGTTTCTAAAATTCCGCTTTCTACAAAACACAACGTGTTTTTTCCCTTCTATTTGCTCGAATAAATAGACACCCATGTGTCGTATACACTGGGTCTCATTTTATTGCTGTAAAATAATAAATATATAAATCTGCAAGAAGTCAGTAGCTGCTCCAAAACTATTACATGTACTTTGCCCACCTTAATCTGCATTAGTTGTGAAAGAGGATTCGTGCAGATATGGTTATTATTACGAGTTTTTATAGCTTCGCAGCTTACTACCTGTAAAGTAGTAAGCAGAAGTGTCTTAAAGAGTTAATATTTTTGAATACATTTCCCGAGAATGGTATTGATGGGTTTTCTGTATTTATTCTGTTGCATAGTTAATTTTTGGTGGTAAATACGGGCCTAAAACAGAGTAGCAACGTCGAACCTTGGGTAATACTGTTTACAGAAATGAAACGAGATGCACCAAAGATGCCACATACACGTAGAGGTCCGTGGGTAAATAATAAAAAGGGAAACACATTGTACGTTCGTTCGCATGGCTATTTCCCGCCGCACATTTTATAGTGTGTTATTGTTTTCTTTCCCTATGTTAAGCCTACTGCAATGTAAGTCTTCTTCACCAGACAAATTTTGCGGTTACTTACAGAACAGAGTTCATACTGGATCAAGAGTACACACAGTGTCCGACTATTTCTATTTGTAGATAGTTTTTCTTCATAAATGTGGCCTAAAATTGACTTCGGCTATTTACTCTTTTTCTTTTTAGATGTTCTGAAGTCCACGTCTTTTCCTTGGTTGTTAGTATAGGTTGAAATCGAAAAATTGCGAAAGGTGAAATGGAAACTAACATTTTTTTCCGGCTTCAACCTCCACTGACAACGAGGGCGGAAAACCAGTCGTTTCAGGACATGCAAAAAAGGACGTAACACATGCAAATTTTTAATCTGCAAACAGATAAATGTAATAACGTTAGGTATGCCATATTAGCAGAATGATAACTGCAGAGACTTAAAATAGGGAAACATGTCTGGTGAAAGACACTTAACTTTCAGTAAGCTGAAGACGGGTAAAACCGTAGTAATTTGAAACACACATTCCTGGAGGATGCGTAGTTTTAAAAACCAAACTTATTTCTCAGACACGGAGAAAAAACGTCAACAAGAGCTTCTAACCCCAGCAACATGCCGGTAATATCGAAACGTCCCCGGTCACATAAACTTTGAGTGGGCCGCAGCACGGACTTAAATTCACGACATTGCGAAGCGGAGAAAGAAGCGAATTGTTAGAGCACTGATGATGTCTGGTTGCTCTTTCGTGTCGGCCACAGGAAAACTGGCATAGGAAGTGACGAGTAGTGTGTGGCTGGACGCATCAGATAGTGTTCAGGTTCAGGGTGGAGTGGGGCGCGCCCTTAATAGCCCACTTCCCCTCTCACTTCCCCCACTCCCAGCAGCCGCAGCGCTTATCGCTTGCGGCACGCACGGCCTGTATTTTGCACTTTTCGCGTCCGCTGCTGCTACTGCTTCGCCACTCCTCCCTTCTGCTTTTCGTCTCGCACGTAAGTTGCTTTGTAGATTAAGCGAACTGACGTAGCAGTGAAACATGGGGCGAATTTTAATCCGGATTCCGACGTATTCGTTTAATGCATGCCGTGTTCCATCACATCTCTCGTAGTTGCTCACAATATATTTCTATTATTAAGGCAAGGATCGTTTCTTTCCTAATCACTGCGGCAATCACCCAGGGAATTTTCACAATTTCAACGGTAGCGTTGTTTTTAAACAAGAATTTTTCATTTGGATAATTTCGCGTACACCATTCTGAAATTTTGTTTTACATTTATCATTGCCGATGGTCCATCACCTAGCTAACTGAACAGCCAATATTTTATATAACTTTTCGAAACAAGTTCTACGAAAGACGTAAATTTTTATCGCTATTTCTTAAAGTACCTAGTGTATATTGGTAACCTTGTAAATTGCCTCGTGTACGATCGTTGTGGCAGTGTGCATTCCTCTGCACTTTCTTTTGAGAACTAGCTTCCACCTAATGTTAAAAAATGGAAGAAGAAAATTTTATGAGTAGGACTGGATAATCTGGAAAAGAAAACAAGGAAAATCGTGACACTTCACCCTCGCAGTGACATTAACTGACTGTACTAGCGCAGAAAAACTGACAGCGAGAAGACTCCGCTAAGTCAGTCAGACAGCATAAGACTGAATCATAACTCGGCTGACTGTGTGGAAGACGAGCAAAAGTCGCCTCTGATTGAAGTCAACAACAAAGCTTTTTAAAGTATAGCAAATAAAAAAATTAATCCGGAAAAGTTTCACTGTACTACCGGACCGACAGATGCAGCTATAAAAGATAACAAAGGCTGATTTTGGAAAAGAGAGAAGCAAAATAATCATGAAAAAACCTAGTCTTCGCTAACAAACTGAAATATAAAGGAAGACACTCGAACTGATTAATGTTACACAGGAGCAAGGCATCAGGCCTAAAGTCCTCAAAGCCAGAGTCCAGAAATCGGCAGAAGGCACGAAGCGCAGCCTCGGCAAAGAAATTGGAGGAAACAATCGACCACGTCTTCAGTTGTTGCAGAAGGATCGCTCAGACTGATAAGAAGCACAGGCACAATGCTGTGCCATGTTCGACTGGCACTTACGTCAAAATACTCAGTTGTCGGTGATAAACTGATGGGACCACAAGCCAGAAAAAGTTGAGTGAAGAGGCAAAATTATTGTTGGACTTCAGAGTACACAATACACCAGACAACACAATTGTGAAGAAAAAGTGTGAATCATTGTCTCCCCTGGCGACTGCAGAAACGACGAGGAAACAGCTGATAAAAAGTATAACATACGAGAATTCCGAAACTGAACTAAAACTATTCCAGTATGAACGACTGAAAGTGGTCTCAGTGGTTTTCGGCTCAGCGGGAGTTGTGCCAAAAGATCTTAGATACCTTATCATTGCCAGTGATTTTCAAGTGTAGCTACCTGCCAGCTACGAAGAGAAACCAGATACAGCATTAGAAATTCTTTTGTTAAAGCATAATTAGCAAGCATAATTCGCTATACTCCAACAAATACGATATCTAAAGTTAGATTTATGGGAGAAGTATCTAGTGTTTGACAAGTGCACGGCTTATCATCATTACTGTTTACTAGTGTTTGAGAAAAAATCGTAAATATTCGAAATTTGTAGCTAAAAATATCAGAACTGAAATAAAATTTCTGAAAAGAGAATGGGATGGAATTTAAAAAGAACTGATTAGGCCCTTCATATGATTTTGCAAAACTTACAGAAAAACTGATAAAAGCAGTTACTCAGATCTTCTGGAAATAGTACCAAGTAGAACTGGTATAACAATTTCAGTCTAAATTATAAATTTCATGGCAAATGTAAAAAAAAAAAAAATGCGCCAATATACATAGAAACACAAACAGGTGAAATTGAGCGAGCTAGTAAATTTAAATATTGTTGGGATTGTACACGGGAGATCTGACTACGAAAATTTGTAATAGATGTGAGATGATAAAATGGAAAGAGCAAATTGGTTGACAAAAATAGGTACAACAATAAATGAATATCTACAAAAACTAAATTTAAACAGTTGCAGTCGTAAGACTAGGATATCCATGTGAATGCCTAAAGGTTAGCTCTCCGTTGGACAGAAAAGAAGTATTTAAAAGACTGTGGGTGCAGTACCAACTATAGGTTGTTGGAAAATAAGAAGTAACGAGAGCAACGAAAATACGAAGAAAATATCAGAAGTAAGGACAAAGCGTAAATTGTTACCTGAACACCTCTACCGAATGAATTTGAATAGGCTAAGGAAACAAATATTCCTGCATTTCTGAAAAAAGATGGCGGTAGTAGCTTGGGCTACAGAATTGAGAAAAGAACTAGAAAGAAACATATTAAACAATCGGAAATAACAAAATTGTTGAATATAACACGAAGTTCAGGAGGATTTCAAGGCAGAATAAATAAGGAATCAGGAATATGGACAGAAGAAAGGGAAAGACAACATGGGAAGAAAATGGAGTGGAATACTGAAGCAATAGGAAACAACAAAGGAATAGGACGACTTAAGTAATACCAGTCAGTCAGCATGAAGATTAAAAAAGTATAATGGAATGAAGAAAGAAAAAATTTAGCTTCTGTTGCAAAAATACTTGTAGGCGGCGGCAAGTAGGACGCAGTTTTTGAGTAATCTTAGTCATTATCCAGTTTCCTCTTCATGCTTCGAGGAGCCTTGCAGGTCCGTATGCCAGTCGACGGTGCATTGCAGTATTTCCATTTCTCCACTTACATGGTAAATGCGATAGTAAAGATGCGTGTTCCTTTTCAGACTCTTCTTTGGAACCGAAGAAAACTGGCTATAAAAGGAAGACAAGCTGCTGGTTCATAAAGCTACCCCCTCCATTCCTATCCTGGTATGTCGCAGTTTGCCACAGCCACGGCACGGTCCTCCCTTGTCACCTGGGAACTCTCTCTCTTTCGGTTGTCAGCGACAAGACTGAAGCTGCTTGTTTCTAGTGTAACCGATTGGCTTCGTGTGATGGGACTCTTTTTCGTCGTTACACATTTAGATTAAATGTCTATTAGGTCCGTCGTCATAAAACGAGTCAACGTAACAAAATTATATATTCATTTAGCTTAAGACAGCATACATAATATTCGCGATTCCTTCAACATAACTTGTTAATTAGGTATTAACTGGTACTCGGGTCGTATCAGGTGAATTTAGAGGTGTGTAAATGTAGAGACTAGTGTTCAGTATGTGGAATAACTATTGCAATGGAGTGGAAAGAGAGATGGTACTTACCAATAGGTGAGTTTTTACTTAGAGAGGCGGGGGGAGAGATGCGGTTTAAAGGTGCCAGTACATCACTTCAACATGAAAATAACTACTCCAAAGGTGGTAGACGTAAGTCTGCCTTTTTGTACAAATTTTCTGTATTAATGGCCAATTAACAGGTTTTTTAGATTGTAAACTGGTGAAAATTACGTAGTTAAATTATGGTAAGTGATTTTTTGTGTCGTAAAATAGCATAGGACGCTTTTGAAGATGAACTATGCGACGCCGGTCTTCTAAAAGGTTTAAGGTCTCTTCATGGATTTTCGCTTGCAGATAGTTTACTGTCCCCTAAATAATGTGAATGCCAGTCTTGGAACAGCAGGGACAACGCGCATGAAGAACCCCTTTTATTATTCGATGCGTGGCAGGGAGTGAACGCAACAAAGGCGCCAACTTATTGTCTGCCCCTGCTGCTGCCTCATTGTGTGCGTAATAGCCATTATACAGCGAGGCCTGCGGTTACCGTATGAGCGCTGCCCCTTACCCATAAGCCACGCCTAGGCGTCCTGCGCGTTTTATACAGTCCCGGTTCTGATAGCTTTTCACCTGTCCATGTTCAGACACAGTTTAGTCTCCTGTACAGTTGAAAAAACTACACTAGCAAGTTTCAAGAAAGGGATTTATTTACCATTTACTATCGCCAAACGCACACATTTATGATGTAATTCTCAGACTGCAGGTGAAGCTCTCTTAGCACGACTTACATAACCGGAACGTGGGCTGTCAGGATAAGCTTACAATACAGAAAGCGAAAGGAACGTACACGTTCACAAGTGTGACATTGACAGAGGAAAGTCCTCTTTAATTTTTATTTTTATCGATTTATTTGTCCCAATTAGCCACAACGCCCTCTTGCATCCAGCATAATGTTCAGTAGACATTAGGCTAGCACCATGTACCAACACCTCCAGCTTGGTACTGGTATCAGTTGGGCGTGGAAGAACGTCACTAGTATGTTCAGGTATGTCGTACCCAACTGAAGCCACTCACTGATAATAGCGTCCCGTAGACCGATCAAACTGCGAGGATGTTTCTCCATCTACTTTTCCGAATAGTCCCAAACAATACCAACGGGATTAAGGCTAGTTACATTTAGGGTCAGCCGAGGTACGATAAGGTGCCGGAAGATTCGTCAAACTAGAAACCTATACGTGCAGCCTTGTGAACACTGCTGTCGTCATCTTGGAAGATGATCGTATCCACAGCATACTCTTAATAACAATTTAGAATAAAGGACAACAATTTATCACCGAGAATGTTGAAATAAACATCCTCTTTTATGTTCATGGGAACCCAAATGAGTCGGCAGTAGTTAAAGCACGAAAAAACAAAAGCAGCACAGTACCGCCACTGGCCACTGCACAGCTTGAACTTCTCATGAGGTGGCGCAGGTAACATCGGAGGGTGGGAGCCCTTAAGCCTCATCGGGTCATCACTTCATTCAACGCCTTGCATCATTTGACAACACACGAAATTGCAACTCGTAGCGCCGTTGTGCCCCGAGAGGGAGACCGGACGCCTTACAGAACACGGGGGATCTTCTCAGTTGACAATGGACGAAAGACATTATGGAGAACTGCTTGTAGTACTCAGTGGCTCGGCTACAGTCTATATCGAACTCAGTATAGTGTAGATCTCAAAGAACCAGGATAGACATCAAAGTGAAAATGGATTCATGATGGAATTCAACTCCAGGCATTACTCAAAGGTCAAAGAAGGGCTTGTAAAGCATACAGCGGAAGTTCTACGTAAAATTAGCTACTTCTGTTATGTAATAGTTGATGATTTACACGTGTCGGGATAAAATTAATCGTAAAAACAGGGAAAGCAGTAATTTTCTTGTCCTTTTGCATACGTTACACACGCCACGTTTTTACAATTATGTAATTGTTTTAAAGTCACTAACAACAACCTTGATTTATATTTGTATATTATGTAGCTTCGTCGGTTCTCTTTTAAAAGAACGAACGTGGCGTTGGGGTGGTAGAAATGAAAATGGCTGCCTGCCTTCAAAGTCGCATTTAACTATCACATTTGACCTTAACTGCTAATCCTCTGCTGTCTTGAACGTGGCTGGAATCGCACCTCATTTCTGCTAGCAGGTGATTTTGATTGTTAATTACAGCGGTGTAAGAAGCAAGAGGGGAATTCAACACATCGGAAGTTGGACAGATATGATACAATCTTGCATATATATTTCCATGAACACAAACGTGGAATGCGAAACAGTACTAACTGTACTAAGTGGAGTTGTAAGATTCATGGCTGCTACTGAGAACAGTAAGCAAGCACAAAGAGACACAAATGGCTGCAACTTCTGCGCTGCTGAACTCAGCTGACCCACACCACCTAACAAATGTAAGCAACTCAGGACGAGAGGACAGCTCACGTCAGTTTTGTTACCGAGAGTATCGAAGCCAGCAAGCGCCCGCCAGCGAGAAAAGGAGCCCGCAACTAACCTAACCAGAGTGACGGTTAGGTTTTGTTGCGGCCTGCAAGCACTGTCCTCTCGATTCTGAAGTTGGTCTCTCTAGCGTGGCGGCAACTTACCGAAAGGTGGCGGACAGAATGGTGTCCCTCCTCTACGAAGAAATCACGGTCTGGATTTCAAAATAACGGCACTAAAAGCCTTCGTGGCTGTTCCACATACTGTAAATCACTAGGAATATTTCAATCAAAGCTCAGGAAGTTATTCCGCCCCCACGAGACAGGTCCTGGTTAGACAAGCTTACGGTAACATCCGGGGAAAATGTTTCTAATGGGTTAATTGACAATTGTATCTAATTTCTGAATATTAATCGGATCGACCTTTATGACGTATAAAATGATGCTTTAATTGGCGTGTAGTTCGAATCTATTGTCAGAAAAGTGAAATGTCTTTTGTTATGACTCTTTCTGTCAGAAAGATTGGATAGTGTGGCAGTCGTTCTTATTCCACATCTTCTGGTAGGCCAGAGAAATGTCTCTACTACACAGATTCATACAAGGTTCCCTCTCATCGCACAGTTCGGTAAAAAACCACGCGTAACGCACCATTTCACCGTTATGTGCAGTGGGATGCGTGTGATTTTGACGTAGTCTTTCCCGGTTTCGATTTCTTTCTGTCTCATGGTGATAGATCAGTTTTGAAGATCTTGAAAAGTTTTTAGATTACCGTAAAAATGTATGTAGGAGTTGCACTGGCGGCGAGAATTTGGGGGAATCCCTTTCATACTGTACTATGGCTTTTTTTAATCAAGCAAAATCTCATCGTACGGTTGTAGATTTCAGAATATTTTCACTCTGCAGCCGAGTGTGCAATGATATGAAACTTCCTGGCAGATTAAAACTGCGTGCCGGACCGAGACTAGAACTCGGGACCATTGCCTTTCGCAGACTGCAAATCTCATTCTTGAAACATCCCCCAGGCTGTGGCTAAGCCATGTCTTTGCAATATCCTTTCTTCCAGGAGTGCTAGTTCTGCAAGGTTCTCAGAAGAGCTTCTGTGAAGCTTGCAAGATAGGAGACGAGGTACTGGCAGAACTGAAGCTGTGAGAACGGGGCGTAAGTCGTGCTTGGGTTGCTCAGATGGTAGAGCACTTGTTCGCGAAAGACAATGGTCCCGAGTTAGAGTCTCGGTCCGGCACATAGTTTTAATCTGCCAGAATGTTTCAGCTGTAGATTTATTTGTGCTCCCCGCGAGTCGTTTAAGAGAAATTTGTTCGCCTGTACACAGGATGTCGTGAAACAAAATATGTTGTGCATTATTTCGGTTTATTTGCAATTTAAGTAAAATAGAAAATAAAGCTCTTACACACGGACTAGAATCCTCGACCCTTGGATTACTTTTCTGTATTCCTTTCGCTGCGCCAACCGCTGCTCGGAAACAAAACAAATGTAAGTGGCTCACACATCGCCCGACACGCGCCAGCAAAGCTTTTTTCTTTTCTTTTTTTACTTTAAAGGGTCATTGTATATGCCACCAAGATTAAATTACCGAATTTTGTGACCCATTATCTTGGGAACGTTTAGACACTAACTTAAATTTTTCCATAATCATTGGATGCAACTTTACAGATACACTGAACTAAATTTTATTGTGGGACATGTTATCCTTTCTTTTCAGACGCTCAATGTTTTGACAGAATTTTGTAAATAAATGAAATAAAAACAAAACTCAGGATATTTTAATTATTCTAGTTCCGTTTGTGTTGAATCTCCCACTTGGCATGCTGTGAAAATTTCATGTCTCTACCATCAGTACTTTACTAGAATACAAGTCATTTATTGCAAAAAATGAAGAGATATTTAAGTTTAAAACTTAATTACAAATTCTTATACAGGCTTAAATTGCTGCGTCTTTTTATGCACTAGACTTGACCTGGCCCATGGTCTGTCTTCTTCAGTGTCACAACAGCCCAACTCGCCTCCTCCTTTTCTTTCTTGCTTCTTTTGCATTTGCTGAGCAGCTAACTCTGCTTCACGTACACGAAGCTCATCCATTTCCCGCAGTCCTTCAGCTGTATTCTGTCCAAATCTTACCTCTAACTTCTCCAGAACCTTAAGTCTTTCATTGTTCCCACCATTAAGTTACTAGAGCATCAGACACTGCTAACTTTAGTCATAAGGCCAACAAACACATTTTTAGGCACACGGCACTACACAACGTTATTGAAGGACTCATTCATGTTCTGGGTCTTCCCATGTAAACACCTCTTCATTAGCTCAGGATTTTGCACATCTCTGTAAATAGGCTTGATTGCCTCCATTACTTCCAAAGGAAGAGAATGTCACCCGTTTCTGAAGTTACTTTCCTTTTTGATGCACTAGGGGGCGTTGTCACTGCAGAAACATTATCGTGGTTTCCTACACTGCTAGCACACGTGTTTTGGAGTATTTCAGAAGAAAATGCAGGTCTCACATTTGTTACCCGCAGATTTGCGTTTCTTGAAGTTGCTTTTACGCTTAGTCATTTTATTTACGTATAAAAAGAAATAGAAGTTAGATTACTATAAAAAGATCCGATAATTACACTACTTTCAACAAAATCTAGTATCGGAAGCAAAGGGCTGATTTGTTAATTCATAATGCCAACTTCTGAGACGCAGCAGTAGGCACAAAACAAAGCAATACACAGCCTACTAGACTGAAGTTCCCAAGATACGACTGCTTAACTGTGGCAGTATATATGTAGGCGCGAAATTTGATAGTCACACGTCAACATTCGAAATATTATTTGAAGGTCTCTCAATTGTCTGGACTTTCCTGAACATTTTGGTATATAATACATTAAAATCAAAGTGCAGTATGGAGTAGAAAACAGGAAATTTCAAATTTCAACGAATTTCACATAGAACGTTCCCTTCAAGCTCTTGGCCATCTGGTGCTCCCACTTCAGTCTCGCAATGCTACAAATTTGGCCAAAATAAGTGTTGACGAATAGGTGCGGTCTCCTTGTCTGTTGCCGCCTTGAGCAGTGGCCTTGCGCTATGTACCCGGCACCAATTATTGTCAGTGGCAAGCACTTGCCTCAGGAATTTTTTTCTTCGGAAACGGGGTAAAATAAAATTGCATTCACTGGCAGCAGCAGTTCCTGTGGATTTCGATACAGTGTGGCTTGTTATGCTCTGCCCCTTCACCCGACTTTCAAAACTTCATATTAACACCATGCCACACATGCCTAAGATCTGGATCATTCGTTTACATGTTTCAATCCAGTAATATTAATTTGTTAAAACCAGTGCTGAATATATCGCTATAGCACAGCGTGAAAAAAGTGCATTTTAAATAAATCGGCGTAAAAGCATTGTCAAAATCTGAGAAACAAACGCCATGTAAAAAATTAAGTACAACAGTCTTCGCCCATGATAAATTACGCAAACAAAATGTTTCCTGTATAGAATGTCACTAATTTCCATTTTATTTTTGTTTTGTGTACTATAACGTTTAGGCTGTGTAGCCATTCTCAAGTAAAATGTTTTGCCTGGCCTGTTAACCACATATGTTTTGAATTACACTAATTTACATGGGCAGCTCGTGATTGGCCGTGTGTGTAAAATATAGCCATGATATTCGGTACTGTGCAGAGAGTACGACGGAGCCATTTTACTTGACAATGGCTACAAAATGAAAACGCTGAAGTATGCAAAACAAAATTTAAATGGAAATGACAGCAGATGCAGGAAACTTAGTTGTTTCAACCTGCCTCCGGAATTCACACGATATGGAATCCATATATGCACTCGACATTATCAGTGTTTCACGTATTATGAATGTGACAAAAAGTCTGTAAATTATGGCTATGCAAGCCTGGAAATTGAGGATGTAGTATTCTCCTCCATTTCCATCCAAGTCTCAGAAATTTCGATCTTCTTCTTCCTGCTATTTCGTTTTTCTTCTTAGTCGAAGACAGTCTCATTTTTGGCTTGTCTTAATCAGATTCCTTGTACTCTTGAAGATCAGTATTTGTTTTTGGCAGCAACTACAGCTAACCTATGAATGGGTGCCTTCAACTGGCTACACTATTTTCTGCAGCCGATCAGTAACGCAGAGGGGTCGTCCTTAAACCACGCCATTTTTTTGCGTCAGCGGTTGGTCCTACTCGTTACTTGAGTTAAACGTTCGTCACTGTGTCATGTGAAGAGAACAATGACTTCATGAGTGGTAAATATTGCCCGATGCGTAGGGCCTTCATGACGTCAGATACTGCGGGCGCTGGCCATCCTGCACTCGTCCGTTAGACAGCCAGTATAGCGTGTGACCTCTTCCCGACATCGACATCGGCAACAGCAGTCCCTCCCCAAACCAGCTGCTGTGCAACGATTATTGCGAACGGTGGGTTTCTCATTCGTGTGTCGGCAAGGAAACTCAAGTTAGGTGAGAGTGGGTGTCGAGGCATATGCAGTTCCGCTGTGTAGTAGCGTGCGTATCGTGTAGTGCACGGCCGGTGTGCGTGCCTAAGCCTCATTAGCAAGGAGTTGCGGCCCCCTCCTGCGACATGCATACACATTTAATTAGCGCAACTCTCGTCATCCGATAATACCTAATTTCACTCGCCGAGTTTTACACATGGTCCATAAAACAATCAGTTCAAATATCAACTGCATACGTGTCCGATCTCAGGTGGTAACTCGAGAGTCGAGCATTCGTGCAGACCGACGTTCTGTCCTTAACCTAGTGTGGCGTCCGCCTCGTAATTTCATTTGGACGTGAGACACCCTGTCTATATGCGGCAAAAAAGTATTACTGTGAGTACTAGTAACAATTCCTTAATACAGCATTGATTTAAAAGTTGTCCAACCGCAAAAAATATCGTTACTACGGAAAACGTCACGAGACATTACCCTTAATGCCGTGTTAATAGACAGTTTTACACTGCTATCCATTAAAACTGTTACATGCTGCCTTCATAATGTTAACGCCAACTTAGCATCAACTGTACTACACGTTTCGATATGGAAACAATGAGCATTTCACCGCAACCTCGCAGAAATATAGGAGTGTAGCCTTCTACGTTCTGTACGTGAGTAAACATTACGTAACGGGTTTTGCATTCTAAAAGGGCATTTAGATGTCGATAATTGGGAGAGGATCGTGTAGTGCCTCGTTTAACATGAAGAAACCGGTACTAGCGTGTTTCGGAATTACGCAGTGGCAGGATCGTGTCCCATCGAGACTGCAAGATACTTACAGACATTTTTACTCTCGTCGGTCGGCATCCCATGACTGGTCGTGTGACTAGAATCGTTCGGATCAATGCACCCATATCACATACCTTGATTCAAGAAATTGGCGTCTTCCAAGCAACAACAGTGTCCATATTGGCAGTGAGACTACGTGTGGAGCGCCGCGGATTATCAGCACGACGACTACAATCGCGGCTGCCCTCGAAGCCGCAGCAGTTGGTGGCGCGCCAGAAGTGGGGCAGGGGGGGTTAATTAATGCACATCGCCTTAGGCTGCCTGTTGTTTGGCCAAAATTTCAAATTGGTAGCAAATGTCATCTTTTGCGTTGGCCGTTTGCAAAAATCACTTCCGCATGGGAATAAAACTCGCAGCATGATATATACTGCCTTCTGCTCGTTTCTGCGGTAATCAGGAACTGTACACGCCACGAACATTATTATCGATAGTGCATTAGGGTTCCCTTAAAAACAGAATTTGCTGTGCAGGCTATAGATCTGCTGACACTGAAGTTCCGAATTAAAACTTCATTAATAAATCTTATTCTGCGGTAACGATTTAATAATTGTTTCGTTTAAATGAAGGGCAATGTGGTGCGCATAATGTGACACCGTAATCCTCCCACGTTACTTTAAGAGTACAGATATCATTGAAGAGGTTCTGAAATAAGAAAGGAAAAAAAAAAGCGGAGATTGTTCGTACTTCATACAGGGCTTCAGCAGTTCTCTCGGGGAGGCCGGTCTCTCTCTCTCTCTCTCTCTCTCTCTCTCTCTCTCTCTCTCTCTCTCTCTCTCTCATGGGGAAAATAAACCGAAACAGGTAGCTTCATGTGTGGAAACGGATTCACGAATAATTGTAGTTTTAAAAAGTGAAAACGTTACAGAAAAAATTAAGAACTGGATGTTCTCTCAGCCTCGGATAAGATCGACGGAGCAATGATGTTGGGTCGATCAATATGATAAATTTATTTCACAGCAGATTCATGGTAGCCCGCCTGTCTCAGACGTTTCGCGTCTAAAGAAGTATTTCTAATGGAAAAAGAGAAAACACGTACTCGCATATCTAACAACGGAGTGCAAATAAGGTTCATTCCTCTGACATAATCTATTAACGATGTTTGGGGCCGCGGTCTCGTCCATAAAACAAAGAATACATTTCGCAGCTGAGGTGGAATAATTGTTACAATTACACAACATGGGCAGCTGCGAAGGCCGTAAAGAACATACATGCGTTTGGCACAGTTAACAGGTACCAGCTTACTGTGCAGTCGCGTGGGGGCGTTTATTGCAAGGGTGTTCAAAACGGAGCACAAACTTGTAACAACGTCTGTAACTTTATTATATTCCTACAAGTGGACTCCATTTTGCTGTTCATATAACTGAATACGGTGGTACATGTTCTTAAAGATTTGTCATTCGTTGAAGAAATGCAGGAACGCTTCGTTCAGTTTACATTTGAAATTTGGAAATACCGTGAAAGTGAATCTTGTGATCAGTATCATTAAGGCGTCGGAACAAAAAACAAAATTGGTTCGGGATACATGAGTAGAAAGAGCAGCCACGGTCCTTTCGAAATCCCTTGTCCATGGAAACATCCATCCAATGAAGTCATATTGTTGGCAGTAGCATTTTCCTGTTGAATCCCCATGTATTGTGGCTAGTCTTCGGATTCATTGTTAAAAATGTTGCATTACGTATGTGTAGCGCTCGCGGTTCCAAGTGCCAGGAAAGACTGTGATGAAGACAGGGCTACGCGACTGCACATTGAACTCCCAATTTTTGAGCTTGCAGAGGAGACTTGGGAAAGTCACGTGAATTTTCCATAGCCTGAAAGAGTGGGTTATCTGTTTTCACATTTGTCACGACGGAACTGTGCTCCTTCAGACAAAAACCAGTAAGTTCTTCCTCAGCTGGTATTAGAGATGACACGAACCACTGAAAGTGAGCTACATGTTTTCCACTGTCGTGCCTTAGTCACGAACGACACTAGTTCCGTACGGATGCATATTTAAGAACTGCGCGATGCGGTGGATCCGCTAGCGATGCAGAGACCAGCTTCGCTAGACCAACGTTTTGTAAACTTTGTGTGAATCAATATACGTCGCTGTTTTCCCAGTTTTGGCACTTCGGCCGCATCTGCTACATTACCCGTCATCTGGAACTTCTCGTGCAGCCATCTGATAGCAGACGTGATTGCATGCCTTGACAGGAAAGTATGAGGATGATACGACAGTCTCGAAATAAGTGGCTTATATTATGTACTAGATAACTATGAATAAGCATCCTTTGTTGTAATTTATAACCCCTCTGTCTCAAATGAACAAATATAAAACCGACAAGGATAATATATTCTTCCATAAGATTCTGTTATAAAATATCATACTGTGATTACTCTTACTAAAACGTGGTAATGTTTTCATTCACAGTGAAATGACATTACGAATTGAATGCATTACTATGTTCACTATGTCTAATGGTTAAGTGTGTATTGGTCCTCCGCGTGTGTCAGCCGCTTTAAAGCGTCCTGACGGGAGTGCCATGTGTTGCTAAACTGAAGAGACGCGTGCGGTGTGCGGCCTTGATAATAGAAGGTAGTGGACACGAACACGTTTCAAAGAATCTTACTTCAACTTTTGCTGTTTACGGTCCACTTCTTCAGCATGTAATTACCAAATAATGACTCTTCAAATTAGAAAAAGGTCTCGCCGTTGCCCATCTCAACCCAGGCAGAAGATTAACGACGAACGATTGAACTCTACTGTTAAAATTATTCCCAGGGGAGGATCAGCAGGAGTAAATACTGAAAGTACCTACCAATCTCCGAACGTAAATAATAGGGGAAATTGCCCTCTTACCGGGTACTGTTTTTAAATTTAAAATTACCAGTTAATTAGCAGTCTTTAAACTATGTAAAATGTGCAATACTGTTACCAAGGAATATTTAAATACTGCTCTCGCAAAAAATTCTTAGGAGTATATTCTGTTTATGTAATAGCATGCAAATTTTTCTCTGGGAAATACGGTTCGTAATTTCGGGTTTCGGAATGAAGGGTAGTAAAACTCAATTAGTGACATAACCTTTTCTCGCATCAAATGTTATTTTGAAAGTAAAAAGTGCTGCATAGCTGTCGGTTACTGTGCAGAATTTTCAGCCATTAGAAGAAAAATACTGGGTCTTAGTGCTTTTTAATACATAAGTCACATTTAAAAACTTATAATCAGTGTCGACACCTGCACGAAGCTCATAACACCAGTGAAAGCAACCGATACACAATCCAGGTGTCTTCAGAGGTATCAGCTGACCACAATTGGTCGCAACATCAGCGCTCCTTGTCCTCTTCGTATTCAAATAAGAAGTCTTCCAACGTCGGTTCATACAGTTTTGAATCGTGGTCTCTCTCCCCATGATCCTGCCATTTCGTGGCTCTCTAGTTCCTCCTTACGAACAGCCTCCTTTCGGTAGTCCCAGATGTTGGTCTACCGGATGCATGAGACGGAGCTCCTGGAGTAGCTTTTGTTGAAGGTGGTGTCTTCGCGGGAGTCTTGGTATTTGCTTTCTACTTCCCTGTAGCTAGAGACTCCTCCAAAGTCTTTCTAAAGGAGACAACGTCAACATTACTGCTTTCCTTATCCTGGTGTTGTGTTTGGTGGTGGAAGTACAGGAGGTGGGCTGATTCAAAAGTAGACACTGCTGTTTCGTGGATTCCATGAAAAACAGTCGAGAATGGCCCTACTGTGCCTTTTGAGGCCTTACGAGTAATTGCTGCAGATTGCTTAGGAGAAACATCCATAGACGAAGAAAACAGTCTGTCACAAGGATAGATCATACATTTTCTGAAACCATTTGCAGCCAATTCCATTGTTGCTGCTCTATAGTATGCCCAACCCATCAATATCCCAACGTCTTTGTCTCTCAGACATAGGAAACATGACGTCTATAATATAATCCAGAACCTCTGTTTGTATAAGTCGATGCCAAAATTCAGCTACCTGAAATACTGCAACTTATTGCTACCCGATGTTAGGGACCGTCGCTTCTGTTTTGGCACAACCTAACCCGTAAGTGAACTGTGGTCAACACGTTTTATCAAAAGATCAGAAAAAGTTTGGTTCATGGTACTGTCTATATGAAGTATTTTGAAAGTACATCTTATTTGGCTTCAGGGAGGGCTTCTAGTTGAACTCTGTAGAAAATGTTTTCGCGACCACAATACAAAAATCTGTGGAGAGCGAAACGTTAACCGCATCGGTACACTGGTACCATACTCAGATTGGCCTGTCTGAATGACATTCGCTACTGGTTGTCGGAACAAGCTGTGGACTACTGCACTACTGCACCAGGCATGGGATATATTCATCCACTCGGAATTAGACAACAACATGAAATATGGGCTCTTTGCCGTGGTGTTCATGGCTGCTTTCAAAATAATATCCAAAACTCTAGACGGTATGTTGTGAATGTGGAAATGAGCTTTTTGCAGTCTACTGAAAGGGATAGTCTACTTGTTATTTCGATGGTAATTAGTCGGCACATTGCGTTCGTCTCGCATTTCAAAAACAAACTTCTTAAAGGAGTTGTGACTAGACAGTCTAAAATACAGTGGCTACATTACGGTATGGAAAACTGTGCGAAATAGCATGCGTCAACGAAAAAGGGGTTTCTCGTTTTTTGGATTATTCTCTCTTCTGGCCCACTACGAGGTAGTTCTTACGAAACCTCGCGGATGCTCCGCGTACTGTTGCGATTAGAAAGCATAATAATTAATATGGCAGCAACATGTCACAAACACCTATATCTTAGCAGTCTCCATTAGTGCCGAGTTTTCGTATGTAACTCATCCCCAAGCATTCCTAAGCGCTATTTCGACATAACTTTCGGTACATCTGTTTACTTCTTTCTCATCAGAATAAGCAGTAAATTTTATTATTAATGCTTTGAGGTTAAAATTACAGTTCTGCGAAAATCGCGTCCGAAATACCTAAACCAGCAACGCTCCACTAAGTACAACAGATTCTAATTATTTGCACTGAAGACTGAAACTACTATATAATTTTGTAAAATAATCTGGTGTGTGACAACGAAGCGGCTCCTGGGATAAATGTTCCTCATAACAGTGATAAGTAAAGTGTTAAGTGTCAGTTATCATTCATAAAATCGAAGTAAAATTTATTTTGTACGTTAAACATTGTTTACAGAAAAACAGGAATGCCATCGTATCTTCTTCAGTCGACATTCCTACAGTAATTATCCACAACTGTCAACATCACACGACTACGGCACTGCTGTTGACTGCTAAGAGAAGTTAAGGTTACTGTGTTGATGAGAAATGCCATTCGCCGCCCGATTTCTAACGCAGAACCCCTACTACTGTACATCCTTCTTTCAGGCGGTGAAGAGTTCAAAGTAGCTGATAGAATTGCAAATTTGGAATCCCTTCATAGACAGAACGAATCGATAAGGCGCAGGGAAGGTAGCAACAGCGGGAGCCGAGGGATTATTCAGCGCAACAATATTCACAGTGGCCTCGTCGCTCATTATTCCTTGCGAATGGATCGTGCCAACGTAACTTAATCGTTTGACATAGACAACAAAAAAGTCAGCCTAGCGTACCGATTATTCGGTCAACGAATACAGTTCGGATACTACGCTTTAGAATCTTCAGAGACCGTGTTAATCCCAAAGTTACAGATCAGCACTGACTCACGATGTGAACTTCCGCACTGTTTTCTTGTATTCTTTGCTTGTCTTATTAATCACCTTCAAGATAGCACCTTCCTGTATGCCTTTCGGTAGTTATTCTGTTTAATTTACATAATCAAGGGGATTTGAGTGTCGAAGCATTCATCGTCAGAGGTCTGTATAGTCTTTGTTATAGTTGCTATTGGCAGATCGTGCAAAATTATCACTTTAGTGTTGATAATAAGATTAATAACACTTAGTGTAATTAAAAACAAAAAACTGAAAAATTAGAATGGCTTTAGGCTTCCTTTGGAGGGATGTAGTGCCAAGTTGATTTTCTGATGTACTCGTTAGGGAATGCGTAGCTGAGTGTACTTCCTGTTCCTTCTTCCCTTGCAATATTATATGACAAGTTTTCAACATGAGTGATAGCCTACGCATTTGTTAACCATACAGGTTGGTAGAGCGTCAAAAAAGTCACTAAGTCTTGCCAAACAAAAATTTTTAACTGCATTATAAGTGATTATTCACTATATGTAATGTTGCATTTTCGTACTTGCCGTACGTCGCGTATTCATTGAAGTTTCTACGCATGTATTATTAGCTCTAATGATGAGATAATACAATCCACAGATACTATTCTGCAAAAGTAAACAAAACAGCAAGAAACGGAACGATTGTTCTACATCCCACTTAAGTTTGGCTACAGATTCATCTATACTACATAAAGCCGATTCGTTATTCAACATTGTTACCAAAGGTCTCGAAGAGTTCCTGACAGATTTATTTCAAATTTTTACACAATACTCTAGTAAATATTCAGACGGTCATAGGCTAAATATTTTTTGAACAATATATATTTTTCGGTTAAAAGAAAATGTTGTGCTGTGCTGTGAAAATGGACAGTTTCGGTTTCTTTCTTGCAGTCAGTTTTAACTGCAATACCGGGGCATTTAAACCATGAGACAGATTGTTTCTCCCATGTAGTACACCCTCTCTCTCTCTCTCTCTCTCTCTCTCTCTCTCTCTCTCTCTCTCTCTCTCTCTCTCTCCCCCTCCCTCTCATAACTCTGTAAAGAACTGTGGTGTTTAGCTGTCTTCCTCGCGCTCTGTTTTCACAGAGAGCAGGGAATTTATATTTACGGCTTCTCGGCTTACGATTTACCGATTTAGCCACCCATTTTAAGCGATTTGAATTCGCAGTAAGGGATTCGTTGCCAATAAAAATAAATAAGGTTCAGTATGAGAAAGAGGGGGGATAAGGAGGTAAACAGGAAATCGGTGTATTGAGGGGGAAGAAGACACACAGACGGGAGGAGGAGTAGGAGGTGGTGCAGAGAGAGGGAGAGGTGGTGATGGGGGGGGGGGGGGGGGGAGAGGGAGGGAGGGAGGGAGAGAGAGAGAGAGAGAGAGAGAGAGAGAGAGTGGGGGGAGGGGGGGATAAGAGATGGACGAAGGGAGGGAGTATAAGACGATTTGGACGTATCTACTGTTCCCAAACATATTTAGCAGTTGCGAAGCATGTCCAGGTTTGTTAAATTAATGATGGTTTCCTTAGCGAGTCTCCAGCCATCTGGATAAATGCACTTACATACGCGAGGACAACGTTACGCCTGGAAGTATTCCTGAACCTGGATGGGAAGGTTACCCATGTCTACAGGTGAAGCCAAATTTGCAACAGCCGTTCCCCATACATGCGACATTTTGAAGTGGATGCATCTCCTTACTGGTTGTGCTAATAATTTTATTTCTGTATCGTTGGACGCACGTACTGCAGTGTCACACATATCAACTTCCACCATCTTAAACACATAACACAATACAAAAGTTGAACGCTATGAGATAATATGCGTTATTTGTTGCGCTTATACTCCTATTTTAGCGAACGAGGCGTGGCTGCGGTAAGACATTGGACTCGTCAGGAAGGATGGCTGTTCAAATATAGGTTTTCTGTGATGTCGGCAGACCGCGTAGGGCAAATGCCACTATGGTTTCCTTCCAAAGGGAACGGCTGATCTCCTTCACTACAGATCTTTCGATCGAGAGGACGTTACACCTTTCTTCGATCATGCTTTATTTTTCGCAAATTCAATTTCGATTTCATAAACACTGAAATACTGAAAATCACTTTCGTAACAGTAGAAGACAGAATGAACAAAGACTGACCAAAAGAGTAATTTTAAAATTAAAAGTAGCATATGCATACATTTGAGGATGTTGTAATGCACGAAATACACTCCTGGAAATGGAAAAAAGAACACATTGACACCGGTGTGTCAGACCCACCATACTTGCTCCGGACACTGCGAGAGGGCTGTACAAGCAATGATCACACGCATGGCACAGCGGACACACCAGGAACCGCGGTGTTGGCCGTCGAATGGCGCTAGCTGCGCAGCATTTGTGCACCGCCGCCTTCAGTGTCAGCCAGTTTGCCGTGGCATACGGAGCTCCATGAAGCTGGGCTACGGTCCCGCACACCGTTAGGCCGTCTTCCGATCACGCCCCAACATCGTGCAGCCCGCCTCCAGTGGTGTCGCGACAGGCGTGAATGGAGGAATGAATGGAGACGTGTCGTCTTCAGCGATGAGAGTCGCTTCTGCCTTGGTGCCAATGATGGTCGTATGCGTGTTTGGCGCCGTGCAGGTGAGCGCCACAATCAGGACTGCATACGACCGAGGCACACAGGGCCAACACCCGGCATCATGGTGTGGGGGAGCGATCTCCTACAGTGGCCGTACACCTCTGGTGATCTTCGAGGGGACACTGAATAGTGCACGGTACATCCAAACCGTCATCGAACCCATCGTTCTACCATTCCTAGACCGGCAAGGGAACTTGATGTTCGAACAGGATAATGCACGTCCGCATGTATCCCGTGCCACCCAACGTGCTCTAGAAGGTGTAAGTCAACTACCCTGGCCAGCAAGATCTCCGGATCTGTCCCCCATTGAGCATGTTTGGGACTGGATGAAGCGTCGTCTCACGCGGTCTGCACGTCCAGCACGAACGCTGGTCCAACTGATGCGCCAGGTGGAAATGGCATGGCAAGCCGTTCCACAGGACTACATCCAGCATCTCTACGATCGTCTCCATGGGAGAATAGCAGCCTGCATTGCTGCGAAAGGTGGATATACACTGTACTAGTGCCGACATTGTGCATGCTCTGTTGCCTGTGTCGATGTGCCTGTGGTTCTGTTAGTGTGATCATGTGATGTATCTGACCCCAGGAATGTGTCAATAAAGTTTCCCCTTCCTGGGACAATGAATTCACGGTGTTCTTATTTCAATTTCCAGGAATGTAGGTTTTGCGTTTGAATAAATATATAGTGAAACACCTGATATGTGGTATGCTCTAAAAATACCCAGAATTGTGCAGACAGATATGTATTGGATAAAATAAACTCTCTTCCACTTACTCCGTATAAGTACAGTGGAATCTCATTCATGCGGGTCTTGCTTACCCGTGTCTCGGTTTCATCCGGGTCAGTTTTTAAATTTCTTAAATACAGTAACTGCACAGTAGTCGTTACTTCCGACATAATATCTGCAACAATCCATAACAAGAATTTTTAAATTGTTTTAGCAGTCATACATAGATCTTGGTAAATTGTTAGTCAGTTAACAATTTGGCATTGAACTGAACAATACTATATTGCCCCACTTTATTTAGAGTGTAAAATGTCACCAAAGAGAGGGAGGGTGATTGTGTCCATGTACAAAAAGTTAAGTGCACTGCATAGGACGAATAAACGAGAACTGTTGAAAAAATTGCTGTTGAATTTGGTGCTGAAGCGTTTCGAACGATTCCATGGTGCCCACACAGAGGAGTTAATGTCGAAAATGACTGGCTGCGAAATTACAATGACGCTGGTTAAGGTATGATTCCTGAAGTGGAAATGATCGCCGTTGGTTCATCTGCACACGGTGACGTTAATGATGTATTATCTGAGAGCATATTTCTTTAATCCGAAGGTACTGACACACAGACAACAACAAAGCTAAAAAATAATCGATGATTTGGAACTCTAGCCGCAAACACCTGCGGCTAAAATACGCTGAAGCGCCAAGGAAACTGGTATAGGCATTCGTATTCAAATTCAGAGGTACGTGTGTAAACAGGCAGAATACGGCGCTGCGGTCGGCAACCTCTATATAAGATAAGTGTATACCGAAGTTGTTAAATATTGATGACCTACCATTGCAGCAGCAATAACCGATCTGAGTGAGTTTGGGCGTAGTGTTACTGTCGAGCGATGGAACACAGCATCTCCGAGGTAGCGATGAAGTGGGGATTTTCCCGTACAATCATTTCACCAGTGTACCGTGGGCATCTGCGACTGCTACGGTCGCAGGTTCGAATCCTGCCTCGGGCATGGATGTATGTGATGTCCTTAGGTTAGTTAGGTTTAAGTAGTTCTAAGTTCTAGGGGACTGATGACCACAACAGTTGAGTCCCATAGTGCTCAGAGCCATTTGAACCATTTTTGAACTGTGGACATCAGGAATCCGATGACACATGAAATCTCTGGCATTGCTGCGCTGGGAAAAAATCCTGCAAGAAGGAGACAAACGAAGACTGAAGAGAATCGTTCAGCGCGACACACATACAACCCTTCCACAAATTGCTGCAGATTTCAATGTTGGGCCATCAACAAGTGTCAGCGTGCGAACCATACAACGAAACATGGAAATGGGCTTCCAGAGCCGAAGGCCTATTTGTGTACCTTCGATTGCACTACACAAAGCTTTACGCCTCGCCTGGGCCCGCCAACACCGATATTTGCTGTTGACTGGAAGCATGTTGCCTGGTCGGACGAGTCTCGTTTCAAATTGTATCGAGCGGATGGACGTGTACGGGTATGGAGACAACCTCACGAATTCATGGACCCTGTGTGTCAGCAGGGGACCGTTCGAGCTAGTGGAGGCTCTGTAAAGGCGTGCGGCTTGTGCAGTTGGAGTCACATGGGACCCCTGATATGCCTAGATACGACCGATAGGTGACACATACGTAAGCATCCTGTCCGATCACCTGCATCCATTCATGTCCATTGTGCATCCCGTCGGATTTGGGCAATTCCAGCAGGACAATGCGACAAACAACTAATTCTGAATGCCTGAGTGGCTCCAGAAACACTTTTCTGAGTTCGATCTTTTCCGCTGGTCACCGAACACCCCCCCCCCCCAAATCTCCTCCACCTCCTCCACCCCCTCCCAGACATGAACATTATTGAGCTTATCTGGGATGCCTTGAAAGGTGCGGTTCGGAAGAGATCTCCATCCCCTTCTACTCTTACGGATTTATGGTCAGGTCTGCAGGGTTCATGGTGTCAGTTGCCTCTGCATTACTTCAGACATCAGGCGAGTCCATGGCACGTCGCGTTGCGACACTTCCATGTCCTCGCGGGGGCACTCTGATACTAGACAGATGTAACAATTTCTTTGGCTCTTAAATGTACATCTGCTGGAACACCTGCACGATTATGCTGCCCATAAACAACATACGACTTCGCGGCAAAATAAACTGTTTTAGTGTATAAAACTCCATACTCGCACAAAATTTATGTGAAAATAATGTACAGTCTGTGTCTTTCTATAAAAATTGACACGTTTATAACATGTAACGCATGATATCGTTGTTTTTTCCGTGCTATGAGGATTTTCGATTATCCTGATGACCTACAGGTCCACCCAGTCAGGGCAAAGGAGTCTCGCTGTAGCAGCTTCTTGAGCGAATAATCATTGTGCGCTAAAACAATAGTTTTGCGGTCACGGGAGTTCTGTGACAGCTATCAGCAGCTCCGTGAGGGGAAGCGTGGAAAGTTTTGGTTCAGATGCCCTATTTCCTTTATTTTCCCTGTTGTGTGATGAGATAAGAGCAAATGCTGTGGACTGTGAAATCATAGTCGCAACTTCGCAACACGCAAACTGAAATAAAAAGCAACCACTCATTTTGAAGAACTCCGGGTATAGATCACGTATAGCAGGATTAATGCGAAGACTAGCTTGCAGATCTTCAGCGGGTGTTGGGACATGGTATGTGGGTAGTTGGCCTCCAGTCCGTAGTCAGGAGGCTCCAGAGGGATCATAAATCAGAGCCGGGGAAGGACTGCGCGCAGGCTGCTGCCAGCGACACGCCACGCTGTCGTGTGCTCGTTTTTGGCGCACACAGAAGTGCGTGGCAAACGCATAAAATTCTATATGCGTTCTAGATACGCACTGAAAGTGAAGGAGCCTTAACTTGCTAAAGTGTCTAAACAATTCCGCGCTGCTCGCTGTCATCTAGTGAACAAAATACGAGCGTACAGAATATCGGACGAGATTTGTGACTGGACTGAGGAGTTCCTCACAAATAGAACACAGCATTTTATTCTTAACGGAGAGAGAACTTCATACGTACATGAAATATCAGGTGTACCACAAGGGAATGTTAACGTTATACGGCAGTTAGTGTTAACAAGGGGGCGGTTCTAGGCGCGCAGTCCGGAACCGTGCGACTGCTACGGTCGCAGGTTCGAATCCTGCCTCGGGCTTAGATGTGTGTGATGTCCTTAGGTTAGTTAGGTTTAAGTAGTTCTAAGTTCTAGGGGACGAATGACCACAGCAGTTGAGTCTCACAGTGATCAGAGCCATTTTTTTTTTTTTTTGTTAACAAGGGGACTTCAAAAAGTGAGTTACACATCACAGGCCAAGAAATTTTCACAAAATGCTGCACAGCACTTCAAAGTGACATTCATACATTCGTCTGTTTTCCGACACAGTAACCAATTTTCTGTTAACGACAATCGGAACGTTCTATCAGTCTAATTACTCGGCGACAGAAATTCTCCCCACCTTTCATCCTCATCCTCATCCTCCTCCTCATCCTCCTCCACTCCCTCCCTCCATTTGGCGACCAGAATCGTAATTTTCCACGCACTTTTAAGTTCATTTTCACCTGTCGCGTTAATTCACTCGCACTCTGTGTGATGGATCACAACTGTGTTTGCTGGAAACGACAGCAGTTTATTTTCGGATATCGTCGAAACCTCCACGAGGCCGTTCCTGAACGATTCTGCTGCTCTGAGAGGTAACAATACAAGATATCTGTAACTAAATAAACCACCAACTGGTGGAGAGGATCGATGCTTGACAGTTTACACAACGCAAAGAGATCTAACATTCTGCGCTTAAGTGTCGAAAACATCCATTATTCTCTTATTACACGATTGCCTTAAAGCACTTCCACTAACTTTCTGGAAGTCTGCGCACGGAGCAACTGGAAGTGAGACGACCACGTATAACTAATCATAGGAAAGGCAGATGCCAAACCGACTGATGGTTATTGGGAAAATTCTCACGAAGTGTTGCCCTACCACTATGCAAGAATTTTACAAAAACCCTCTTTGGACGTACACTTAAACACGTCATCTAGAAAATTCGCAGTAAGGATCTGATAGATATTGGTAATATCATAATAACGATAATATTCCGTGTTGTGAAAAACAGTTAACATACAGGGTTTGGACAGAAGTATGGGAACACGGCGAGAAATGCATGCGTGAACATAATTGCAGATAACAACCAAGCCCGCTGGTTCTGCTGTTGTGTTCAACCACGAAATGCCCTCAATACGTTGAAAGTCTCAGTTGCGCTCAGAACAGTATTCTGTGTAGTCGTGACTTCATTATGTGGGAGCTAAGTGAATTCGTACACGGGCAAATTGTTAGGGCTCGTATGGTGGGTTATTTCGTGAGCACCAGACCTGAAATGTTCGGCGTTTCAGGAGGCACAGTATCCAAGATCTGTACCACATGCAGGAAGAGCAGAAACACACAGTCTGTCACAACGCGGACGAATGTGTTTTGAGCGATTGTGATATGGTCGTCGAAGAGGAGGGTGACGAAAAATAAGAGAACTACAGCTACAAAAGTTACTGCAGAACTGAATGTCGCATTCGCGAACCCTGTCAGTACAAATATTTCAGATGGAGCTCCATAAGCTGCGAATTACAAGGCGATCTGGAATTCCGCAACCATCGACCAGTGAAGCAAATGTTGACAGTAAAATGTGGTGCTGTAACCATAAAACTTGGACTATGGACCATTAGAAGAAAATCATTTGGTCAATTGGTCTTGTTTCACTTGGGTTCCAGCCTCTGGCCGAGTTTAAGTCCCAAGAGCGAAACATGACGGGGGTTCGGTGATGATTTGGTTTACCGTAACGGGGTATGCCATGGGCCACATTGTTGCTCCGCTAGACTGCATTACCGCCGAAGATTGTGACCATACTGATTATCAGGTCCGTCCCATGGTGTAATATTTGTTCCCAATTGTGGTACTGAGTTGAAAGACGAGCGAGAACTTGTTCAGACAGCCCGCATCGTCCATGGCTGATTTTGTGAGCACGATGATGAATTTTTCTCACTTCCCATGGCCACCATAGGCACCACACATCAATATCATTGAGATTTTGTGGTGTACTTCAGAGAGAATGATGCGTGATCTCCATCTACATCGATCATAGTTACGTTAACTTGCTTCTATTTTGCAGGAATGATTGTACAGGATTCCCTATAAAATCATACAGTAACTGCATTTATCCATTCCGAGACGACTGGAAGCTGTCCTGAATGCGAGCCGTTTTCCTGCACCCGTACTATACAACTTATGTGTCGTGTTTTTGGTGTTTCCACGTTTTTGTTCACCCCTGTAAGTGTTCCGTTGGCCTGTCTGTTTGTTAGAAAGTAAAACTGTGCAGGAGACAAGTGTCGATATTTTTCTGCAAACGTACAGAATTTTATTCTGAAGTCTTGTAATTTAACGTGTTCTGCGTAGCTCATTGTCTGAGATGATGAAACAGTAAGGTGTTGACGTAAATGGCCGCCGCGAAATGGCATAAAAGCGTGGCGTGGATGGCCGTAGTATTAAGCAAACTGTCGTAAATGCGGGACATTTATTGTTAACCGCGCCGGCTCACTGCCCTTTCTCAAGTTTTGTGTTGAGGTATACGAACACGTCGTAAACCAGAATTTGCCACTGATTCATTGCAGGTAAAAGAGAGCAAGGTCTCATATCAGTTCACTGAAAGAGAGGGAAAACGATGCTTTATTTTAGACATGACTTTTTCAACACCGCGGGTGTTCCCAGATATACCGCTGTGTAGAAAAGTGCAACCAGCTAGTTACTGAATGAATGGATGAATGGATGAATGAATGAATGAATGGATGAATGATTTTAACGTACCTTGTTTCGAGCCTAAGTCCATCGTCAGACGTTAGCGACGATTTTTGCTACAAGTAACGCTTTTTCCTAAAATAAAAACGTGATATGTTGAACAGAGCTCTTTTGTAACGTGTAAAGTAAAACTTTTCCTCCAGACTAAGTAAAATTGGCACGGCAAATACAGGCCTAGGGAACACTTACATGGATATTGGGTGCTAACGAATTCCTCTGGTTCAGAAACACTTTTTGTGCCATTACCAGTCTAAATTTTTTATGCTATCTACTTTGGCCATAGTCAATTGTTTTGATGCCCAAATAGCGAAACGCATCTACTAACTCGGGTGTCAAATTTTCCAGTGTAGTTCCTCGAGAACAGCGTGACGTAATTTGACTACATTCCGATACCCTTGCTTTGCTTTCGTTGATGTTCACCTGGAGAATTTGGGATGCTGTTAATGTTTCTCCGTTCGTTCTGAGAATCCGTGTGCTACTGCATTCAGTTTTGGTTAAAGGACGAAATCATTTTCCCGCCTATCTTCTTTACTATGTAAAAGTTTCCCTAAAACTTGAAGACATTGGATAATACTTACTTGCTCCATTTCGTGTTCACTTATATCCATTCGGTCTCGGTGTACACAGAGGCGACTGGCGTCTGAGCTGTGCACAGGCCGTTGCTCATCAGGGACATCCACACTGGATTGCGGAGTGGGGACATCACACCGAACAAAGCGAAGATTTACTGGTCACGCCAGTAGCAAATACTGACGACTGAGCAGCCAGTAAGTTAACACGGCAACGTTGCAGGGCGTGCGGTGAAGCGGTGTGCGGTGTCGGGAACTGAGACGCTTGGTTTCATGGCGCCGCCTACTGTTTACGAAGGTCATCTGTAAAGATTTTAGAGTCAGTGGTAGAGGAATATTTTTTACATCTCGTTTTATTGTTCCTCAGTGTTAGCCAGGTTTATAAGCTTGTTAAATGTCATAAGAAAATACCAGTCGTAATGCGCAATTTTCTTTTGTCCTTTTTTTAAAAATCTTCCACCACACACTTCAATAGCTATCCAGAAACCACGTTCCTTCGGAAGCAGCAATCTTAACAATACTGTTGACAACAAAAACCATAGTTGTCTTCGTCGTACATTCGTGGCGATATATGACGACATAATCTGGAATCGTTACAAATTGATTAATTTAGTGATACTTTCATGCGCGTATTACAGTGAAGACCTATCGAGCTGGACCTGCTTTGAATACTGTACTTGCTCGTTGAGATAAAGGCATCAGTGTATCGATAAATAAATGTAAGCAGCGCATCATACAGCAGCATTTGTTAAATCCACCTACACGCCAAAACAGTGCTGAAGATGAGCAAACTCAATGAGCCGTTGAGTGTGTGCTTCCCTTGCAAAGGGTGCTTGGCTCGTCGCTTTTGTGCTCTGATGCAGGCATTCAGCCTCCAGAGTCTGTTTAGCTGCATCACGTTGCACAACTGCTGTAGCACACTTTCTTTGAATGGTAGTACAGTCTTTCACCAAGAAAGACATTATGGCGGATTTCCGAAACCTGACTGTATGCGTCTCGCTAAGCTGCATTTTTTAGACTTCGGTCCTAGACTGTTACGTGCAACCAGCATGAAGATAATTTTTAGTTTCGTCTCTGAAATTGTGGGGGTAATGATTTCGGTTTTTCGTTAATAAACAAGTCGTAAAGTGCGGTTGACTTTGTGAATGTAACATGGATGGCCTGACATTCGGGAAGACAACGGTTCAAACCCGATTTCAGCCATACAGATTCAGGTTTCCCTTGTTTCCCGTAAGTATCTCGAGGTAACTGCCGGGATGATTCCTTTGAAAAGGGCACAGCTATTGCCTTTCCCAGCCCAATGTAATCAAAGCTTGTGCTCCGTCCCAAATGACCTCGTTCTCGACGGGACGTTAAACTCTTACTTACCTACCTACCTACCTACCTACCTTCCTTCCTTCCTTCCTTCCTTCCTTCCTTCCTTCGGTGGCTTTTCAGTGCGACGAGTTTTATATTTTTAGACGTGCTGCGTGCTTGCACTCGCTAGTCGCCAGATGCCGCGCCTCATATGGCCTTGGCAGTCAGCGTGAGTATTCGCAGAGGAAGTACTTACGCTTTGCAGGTTCGGATTATTGATTTATTGAGCACTGCAAGAAGCCAGAGTCGCGTAAAGAAGCGATCGCTTTAAAATATATCCCGAGACTTGGAAGAAAGAACGTTGTGATATGGTCTTGAGTCCGCAGACTGATCAAGCTTTACGTAAGAATAACCAGTGCAAGCCTCTTCATCGACGAATAATTACTGTAATCTACATCGAACTGAACCTGCTTGTTGTATACGAGTTGTTCTGCCTGTATAGTTCTTACCACTCGGACTTCCCCCTCCTACTTCCCCATTTCAGTTGTGAAACTGACAATATACTGATGCTTTAGGAAGTGTGCTATCAACCGTTTCCTCCTTTTAGTCTGTTTGGGCCATGTTTTTTCCCCCAGTCCGATTCAGTACTTCATCATTCATTACTCAGCATTCTTCTGTAGCACCTCATTTGAAGAACTTACATTGTGTCTTAGTCTAAACTGCTTATCACCCACGTTATCCCGGTAGGGAGGGGGAGGAAGGGGTGCATCGCACCAGAAAGCAGTTACCTTCAGAAAATATTTCCAACATTCAATTCAAATTAGATTTTAGAAAAAAATTCTGAAATTGAAGTATTTGTTGTTTTCATCTGCATTTTACATCATCCAGATTTTATTATCAGTTACTTTGCTACCCAAATGGTAAAACTCACCTTCTACACTCCTGGAAATTGAAATAAGAACACCGTGAATTCATTGTCCCAGGAAGGGGAAACTTTATTGACACATTCCTGAGGACAGATACATCACATGATCACACTGACAGAACCACAGGCACATAGACACAGGCAACAGAGCATGCACAATGTCGGCACTAGTACAGTGTATATCCACCTTTCGCAGCAATGCAGGCTGCTATTCTCCCATGGAGACGATCGTAGAGATGCTGGATGTAGTCCTGTGGAACGGCTTGCCATGCCATTTCCACCTGGCGCCTCAGTTGGACCAGCGTTCGAGCTGGACGTGCATACCGCGTGAGACGACGCTTCATCCAGTCCCAAACATGCTCAATGGGGGACAGATCCGGAGATCTTGCTGGCCAGGGTAGTTGACTTACACCTTCTAGAGCACGTTGGGTGGCACGGGATACATGCGGACGTGCATTGTCCTGTTGGAACAGCAAGTTCCCTTGCCGGTCTAGGAATGGTAGAACGATGGGTTCGATGACGGTTTGGATGTACCGTTCACTATTCAGTGTCCCCTCGACGATCACCAGAGGTGTACGGCCAGTGTAGGAGATCGCTCTCCATACCATGATGCCGGGTGTTGGCCCTGTGTGCCTCGGTCGTATGCAGTCCTGATTGTGGCGCTCACCTGCACGGCGCCAAACACGCATACGACCATCATTGGCACAAGGCAGAAGCGACTCTCATCGCTGAAGACGACACGTCTCCATTCGTCCCTCCATTCACACCTGTCGCGACACCACTGGAGGCGGGCTGCACGATGTTGGGGCGTGAGCGGAAGACGGCCTAACGGTGTGCGGGACCGTAGCCCAGCTTCATGGAGACGGTTGCGAATGGTCCTCGCCGATACCCCAGGAGAAACAGTGTCCCTAATTTGCTGGGCAGTGGCGGTGCGGTCCCCTACGGCAGTGCGTAGGATCCTACGGTCTTGGCGTGCATCCGTGCATCCGTGCGTCGCTGCGGTCCGGTCCCAGGTTGACGGGCACGTGCACCTTCCGCGGACCACCGGCGACAACATCGATGTACTGTGGAGACCTCACGCCCCACGTGTTGAGCAATTCGGCGGTACGTCCACCCGGCCTCCCGCATGCCCACTATACGCCCTCGCTCAAAGTCTGTCAACTGCACATACGGTTCACGTCCACGCTGTCGCGGCATGCTACCAGTGTTAAGAGTGCGATGGAGCTCCGTATGCCACGGCAAACTGGCTGACACTGACGGCGGCGGTGCACAAATGCTGCGCAGCTAGCGCCATTCGACGGCCAACACCGCGGTTCCTGGTGTGTCCGCTGTGCCGTGCGTGTGATCATTGCTTGTACAGCCCTCTCGCAGTGTCCGGAGCAAGTATGGTGGGTCTGACACACTGGTGTCAATGTGTTCTTTTTCCATTTCCAGGAGTGTATTTCCTCGCTATCACCTGATATAATTTAGCTGCATTCCATTACGATTGTTACACTTTGGTTGGTGTTCATTTTATAACGCGTTTTGAAGACAGTACCCATTTTATTAAACTGCTCTTTAAAGTCCTTCGCTGTCTCACAGTATTACTATATCAGCAAACTTCAAAGTTTCTGTTTCTCATTGAGCTTTATTTTCCCATCGAAATTTCTCCTTAATTTCATTGGTACAGAATGAAAAGAAATGAGCATTTATATGTCGCAGAGAATTAAAAGCGCGATTTCTAACTAGGTACTTAGGGTAAAGTTGCCACTGGTGTTGCCGCCTTGATTTTTGTGTAGTAATTACAGTATCATTGGACTAGTTGCAGAAAAATTATGGTTGACACAAAATTTAACAAAATTGGCCGCTCGCAGGATTTCACCGCAATTAATACTATAGTACAGTCATTATACTGATTGCGTTCTTCTTTCCTGGCCTTAGCCCATATGTTCAAGGCTTTGGCATGTAACTCGGGATTTGGCAATAATAGTAGTAAATAGGATGACGGGATACCCTTCCTGTCTCCAGTAGCCCCCTTCCCAGGACAAGTGCGAACATTTACGTTGTGTGTGCGTGCGAATCATGGAACTGTGGCAGGACGTTGGTACTAGTCGATCGTGGGAAACCACAAAAAAATAAAAAAAATCAGGATGGCCTGTAAACCGGCCCTCTTGGTTAATCCGCTGGGTGGATTCGATCTGGAGCCGGCACGCCTCCCAGATGACGGGGGGGAGGAGAGCTATCGCGCGCGACTATCCGGGCGGATTTAGTCCTTCAGTTTCTTTCTGGATAAACGGCAACGAAGAAAAACAGGATTGCTCTCCTGATATATTATTTCCATTCTCACATTTACGGCCAGTATATCTAATGATCGTGAACTAACTCTTCTGTAGATTCTTCGTAGAACAACTTAATGATTGGTTTCTAAAATTACTGCAACCAGTCGCCTTCTGTTTTATTCTTGTATTTCCATTACCGATTTCGAATCACCTACCCATTTATCATTAGATCGTACATATTTATTGCATGTCTGCAGCATTGCGGAGGTCGTGTGGTTGTGGCAAAATGGAGAAAAAGAAAAATGGCAAGCACTGGGAATGTGGCGAGAATTACTCACACTGCGAGATCGATTTCGTTGCATTAGTCGCAGTTAATAGTATGAGTTGGTTGGTTCTTGGTGCATACATTGTTTTGGAAAACATAACGTATGTTTACCAGTGACGTGAAATTTACAGCACTTCACAAATTTACCTACAAGTAAAAAGTTCCACGTTCTTTACAAAACGTAAATAAAGCAAGTTTTAGTACTGAAATTACGTTGGACATACATCGTTTCTCATTAAACAAACATTAGTGCTCTTCATAGATACTTCATTTTCTTAACGTTACATGGTGGGTGTGTGTGTGTGTGTGTGTGGGGGGGGGGGGGGGGGTGATCTGTTGTTATGGGTAAAAGTATGTAATTGTTCCAGGAGATTCATCTTCATTGTTTTTTCTATAGTGTGTAAAATAAGTAGGTTTGTTTCCATTTCTCTAACTGAAAGACTATCTTCTGCTGGAAGGGCTGCAAAACTTAATTTCTTTGAATTTTTTCAATTCATTGCGTCTCTGAGCTCTTCTTTTCGCCTGTGTAGTAGCAGCAGCAGCAGCAGGGGCAGTTGTCACATGTTAATTTACATACACCAGATTTGTGAAAAGGTTAGTTGGCTGTTATAACATTAAAAATTATTGTTTTCTATTTCGTTGTTTGCGTGGAAAATTATTTCGGCATTCTGTGGTTTGAACAGTTCATCAAGTTGATATGAGATATTACTGAGGAGAGCCATGCCTGTGTTATTACGATGCACTGTTATTTCGGACATACATGAAAATGCATGCATGCATTGGAAATAGAGAACCTTTGCCATACATTTCTGATAAATGATTGTTAATGGAAGTTCACCTCTGCAGAGTCTTGGGTGTGTGAGTGCACTATAGTGCTCTGCACAAGTGTTCATTATTTGTTTTCGTTAATTAACGGCCATCAATTTCTAGTAGTCGAATGCGAGGTCGGAAACTAAATCATAAGAATAACTCGCGGTTTCTAGTAATAAGAGATTTGTAATTGTAGCACGTTTGTGATGCTAACTGAGCTCTACAATTCACATACTGGTTATTTGTCCTTCACTGCAAATAGGAGAAACTGTTTTCCATCTAGCGTAAATGTCGACCAACTCTTTCCAGTTGGTTAATGGTACTTAAAGTTACTTTTATCGACTAACAAGATTATGGACTAGACAAAACGCAGCTTCCATTTAATATTCGGATTAGGTTCGTGAAGTGTGCAAATTGAAATCAGCATTAGGACGACAATCTGACATAAACAGACAAGATTTCCAGATAATCGATGAGGTGGACGATAGCCTGACATATTACATACCGTACCAATACTTTTTTCTTAAAAAACTTTTTTTCTTAGAAATACTTTTTTTCTTAGAAATACTTTTTTTCTTAGAAATACTTTTTTTCTTAGAAATACTTTTTTCCTTAGAAATACTTTTTTTCTTAGAAATACTTTTTTCCTTAGAAATACTTTTTTCCTTAGAAATACTTTTTTTCTTAGAAATACTTTTTTTCTTAGAAATACTGAAAAAGTCAATGGAAAATATTTGAAGACTGATTGGTGAATGTCACACATCCGGAAACAGGAGAGAAAGTACTGAATTACACATTTAGTATCACCGACAGGCCGTTCAAAACTGAGCTTTTCCGCATGGGATTTTTTTGTATGTTTCGATAATTATACGATAAAGCTGTCAGGGAAATAGAGTGCGTGATAATGACGTAATTCTTTCTCCAAGTTTTAATCAGGGTAAAAGCTGCGTACATAATAGAAGACCAACATCTGAGAACTCAGTAATATTTGGATGCCCGAAGCTGAAGATCGTCATATGTTAATAATTTTGTAATCATTTATTCAGCAGTGGGTGAAAAAATGACTGGTGGCGCCGCCGCCGCCTTTTGTTGTGCCGACATGGATTATCGGAGTTCAAAGATAAACGAGCTACTGCCTGGTAAAGTCTGAACAGAATAACGCTTTTCTGGCAGGCTTATCGCCGTCAGCTCCGTTCAAATTTATCTGTAATACTGAGATATTATCACTGGTCCGTATATTTGGGATTGCCTTCATTGAATAAAACTACTTCAACAGAATTATCTGGCATCGTCTACATCAGATACTAACGTTAAAATAGAAATCTTCTAATTATTCATTTGTTTTTTATTTAGGTTATCTGTTTACTTTAATTCGCAATTCCAGCTAATGAATAGACAATTTGATGGCAGGATCACAGCTAAAGGTTATTATTTGCAGCGAGTTAGCAAGTTAGACATGAAAGCAGACCTTCATGGCTCGATCCTACATTTTTCTTTTCTTTTTCTTTTCTTTTTCTTTTCTTTTTCTTTTCTTTTTCTTTTCTTTTTCTTTTCTTTTTCTTTTCTTTTTCTTTTCTTTCTCTTTTCTTTTTCTTTTCTTTCTCTTTTCTTTCTCTTTTCTTTCTCTTTTCTTTCTCTTTTCTTTCTCTTTTCTTTCTCTTTTCTTTTTCTTTTCTTTCTCTTTTCTTTCTCTTTTCTTAAACATAACCGTGCAGAGCGCAATTATCTAAGGTGTGAACGACATGAGGTAAAGTCGCGAATGGTTGGTCGGCTGCAGTGCTGGTCAGAGTAGCTACTACTCAGCCACATATCCAGTAGGTAACGTCGCATTTTCTTCTGGTTTTCCCCAGCAGACATTTCGCCTGTCATGCATAAATACATATAACAGCAAATGAGGGAGCTTCTAGGGCTTAGTCAGTGAAACGTGCTGCCTGTGACTGAATATGCAAAACTCGCACTTTCGATCTCATTATTCCAAACATAATAGTTGTACATTACAGAACTATCACGAATTTCTATGCATAATTTAGATAGGACATGCACAAACATTTATTTTCATCAGTGACACAATCCCAGCCACGAGCCGCACATTGTACACAATACAAACTTCCTATGAATATCAGCTAGCTGATCATAACTGCGTGGTGGCAGTTTTCACATACATCAGCTGCACAATACGGGTCAACGGTCCTTGAGTGGTCTAAGGTCCTTCAATGAAGAAACAAAGATTTTCGTTACTTGCACGCGTAATTCCAGCAACAAGGCACAGATTAAATTCCAGACGGATCGATATGCGTAAAATTCAGTGACTGTATGTATGTCTTGCGAACAACCGAAGCCGCGGATGTCCAGATTTCCTGGAGAAGATTTTGCTCTAATTGATGAGCTTCCTGAAATCTCTTACGTACTTCAGTCAAATGCAGCTATATACATTTGATCAGTGGATTACCATTAACTAAATACACTCCTGGAAATGGAAAAAAGAACACATTGACACCGGTGTGTCAGACCCACCATACTTGCTCCGGACACTGCGAGAGGGCTGTACAAGCAATGATCACACGCACGGCACAGCGGACACACCAGGAACCACGGTGTTGGCCGTCGAATGGCGCTAGCTGCGCAACATTTGTGCACCGCCGCCGTCAGTGTCAGCCAGTTTGCCGTGGCATACGGAGCTCCATCGCAGTCTTTAACGCTGGTAGCATGCCGCGACAGCGTGTACGTGAACCGTATGTGCAGTTGACGGACTTTGAGCGAGGGCGTATAGTGGGCATGCGGGAGGCCGGGTGGACGTACCGCCGAATTGCTCAACACGTGGGGCGTGAGGTCTCCACAGTACATCGATGTTGTCGCCAGTGGTCGGCGGAAGGTGCACGTGCCCGTCGACCTGGGACCGGACCGCAGCGACGCACGGATGCACGCCAAGACCGTAGGATCCTACGCAGTGCCGTAGGGGACCGCACCGCCACTTCCCAGCAAATTAGGGACACTGTTGCTCCTGGGGTACTGGCGAGGACCATTCGCAACCGTCTCCATGAAGCTGGGCTATGGTCCCGCATACCGTTAGGCCGTCTTCCGCTCACGCCCCAACATCGTGCAGCCCGCCTCCAGTGGTGTCGTGACAGGTGTGAATGGAGGGATGAATGGAGATGTGTCGTCTTCAGCGATGAGAGTCGCTTCTGCCTTGGTGCCAATGATTTTCGTATGCGTGTTTGGCTCCGTGCAGGTGAGCGCCACAATCAGGACTGCATACGACCGAGGCACACAGGGCCAACACCCGGCATCATGGTTTGGGGAGCGATCTCCTACACTGGCCGTACACCTCTGGTGATCTTCGAGGGGACACTGAACAGTGCACGGTACATCCAAACCGTCATCGAACCCATCGTTCTACCATTCCTAGACCGGCAAGAGAACTTGCTGTTCCAACAGGACAATGCACGTCCGCATGTATCCAGTGCCACCCAACGTGCTCTAGAAGGTGTAAGTCAACTACCCTGGCCAGCAAGATCTCCGGATCTGTCCCCCATTGAGCATGTTTGGGACTGGATGAAGCGTCGTCTCACGCGGTATGCACGTCCAGCTCGAACGCTGGTCCAACTGAGGCGCCAGGTGGAAATGGCATGGCAAGCCGTTCCACAGGACTACATCCAGCATCTCTACGATCGTCTCCATGGGAGAATAGCAGCCTGCATTGCTGCGAAAGGTGGATATACACTGTACTAGTGCCGACATTGTGCATGCTCTGTTGCCTGTGTCTATGTGCCTGTGGTTCTGTCAGTGTGATCATGTGATGTATCTGACCCCAGGAATGTGTCAATAAAGTTTCCCTTCCTGGGACAATGAATTCACGGTGTTCTTATTTCAATTTCGAGGAGTGTACTTCAACAGCTGCAATGAGAAATCTGTTGCACTGAGAATTTATCGGTTATGCCTCTCCTTTAGATGTGTCGTATATTTTTGCGTGGGTCGTGGGATGAAGCTTCTTTGTGAATGCGGATTGCTGTCAGTTTTGCCCCCTCGCTCTGCATCAAACGAGAAAATACGGCATAATTAAGGCCACTCAAAGTTATTCCGCAGGAAATTGACGTCCGAAGGAGAGCCTCTTGAAGACCCTTTTGCTTTAATAAAAGATGAATCTGAGGGGTCCAGGAAGTAAGAGAAAATTGTTTGATCCTGGTTTGTTCTCCTACCGTTTAATTAATCTCTGTTTCAGTCGCATGCAAATACCGCTCGTTGTCTTTGTGGAGGCAGGGGTTTTTGTCTAGTTCCACCGTACGGGATTAAGATAAAAAAAAGTTTCACCTTAACGTTTCTTCATCAGTTAAGAGTTACTGTATTAACATGCCTTTACTGCACTTTACAAGAAGTGTTAAATTTTGTCCACATAATAGTAAGCTACTATCATTTGTGTTTTAGGAGACAGTAGAAACGCCATAAAATAAGTATCACACATACGATAATTATCTGTAGCGTATCACATTGATGTAGAGGGAGAGGACACGAAAAATTTGATACAGGATCTTTGTGGTCTATCAAGTCACAAAACTATCAGAAATTAGCCTACAAAAACCGCTTCACTTCACGCGCGTCGTGAGAGATTTCGTATTACCTCGCTCTCTTCGCGCAATTTATTAGCCTTAGTGAAAAAATGAGTACTAAATTTTCTGTAGGAAATTTAAAGCAGTTCAATTTTGTACTGTAATATGTTTCCGCTAGAGGCCACGGCTGTAGAATTATTGAAGAACAACGTACAAAAGTAACCTTCAAACGCACTGCCACCCCTACACGCACCTCACTTAGTTCATGACACTCCGTCCTACAACTGTAAAACTATATGCGACTGCATGAATTGCTTCCCATATTAGAGCAAAAAAGTCTTGGTTGGTTGGGCAATTAGACCACCAGCATAGACGGCTATTTCGTTAATATTAGTAATTTAAAGGCACCCGTGAGAGTATTGAAAGAAAAACATAATTCTTGTAAAATCTGTGTTGAAACTACATTGAAAATCCGATGCAAAGTTAACCCTTACGAACCTAGAAGCTTTATCACCAGAAGGCGACACACGCAACACGAGTTGTTAGTTTCATGGTATTAAAATTCACAAAATTGAGATAAAATTTACACAAACGTCAGTTTTACTATTTGTAAATGTACGACTAAGATTGTGGTGTAATAATGGCCCATTCGATGAAGAACAAAATGTTCGTCAAATGCTAGGATGGAGTGCCATGAAAAACATATTAAAAATCCTGACCCGGAGGAGCGGGAGGGTAGTGGTAAACGTACGGATGTGGCTCTTTCCGTAATGTTTGTATGTTTCAACTGAAAAACTAAGACCTCAAACGAAAATAGGTCCCAGTAGAAAATTAAACTAAGTGTTCAACAGATTTCTTACAGAGAAGGCTCCGTTAATTTTTCTGCAGGATTCATGGTTCACACGTAGAGGTGGGAATACGAAAACCTCGCACGACTAGCAGGCGCTGTAGCTTAAGTGGTTCTTGTAGGCCAGTTATAAATAACGTACGGACTTCACATATCAGAAGCGTCCTGTAAAAATAAAAAAAATTATTGGTCTCCACGTCCTCTACTTCACTTTGGTGCGTGATAACCAGTTATCGTTTACACCCTGTATACCAGTAATGTGATGAATGTCTTCGAAAAGTTCAGAATACAAATTTCGACCAAGCGAGATGCGGCAGTGAGGAAGAAATGAAATAGCGTTCAGGAGGATGGAGTGTCATCTCCGTCCCGTCGTTCAGATTTAGGTTCTCCGTGGTTACGTAGATAGGTTAAATCAGATTCCGGAGTGATTGCTTCCTCGTCCTATTCGAATCTTCGCTTCTTTGGCTCCGTCTCTAATGAGCTACCAGAGATTAAACCATATCTTCCTTCCTTGTAAACCTCGAAACCTCTCGTGAGTAACATAATTATCATATGTGACTGCGCGTAGTCCTTTTCTTTTGTCAAGAGTATCTTTTTTTCGAAACGGAATTGTGGTTACGTTGCGTCTACATCTATTTCACAAAAACCCAATTTGCAGAGCGTCAGTTAGTTTCATAGCAAAATGTACAATGGGACGACGCGTTTCAGGAGAATGCTGCCATCAAAAGCGCATGTAGACCTAAACAGTTTTTTATGACTACATACACCAGAGATGCGATGTTCTTCCTGTTCCGAGCACCAGTGAGGTTATTGGCCAGTTACTGTAAGAAATCTATAGTGGGTTAGAATCCAACATAAAATACATTGCTGTAAATAAACCCCTACTTCTGTAGTGTCTTCGCAGAATATACGTAGTGCTAGTATTTTTTGGGGTTTGTACATTTCCACATAGGTAGACTGGATTTCGAAGATCATAATATTAACATTGAGTAAAATACATAAATTGTACTTCAGTTAATATTAAGACTAATATTAACTCAAAAAATGATTGCGTTACAGTAATCACATAAAACATTACATGTGTTTTGAAGCATTTAATTTAGTTACGCGAAAGCTCAGGATTATACAGATGTGATGATGTTACTGAAAGAGCCAATATATAAAGAATGGCTGCAGGAAAAAGTACGTTATTGCTTTCCATCTCTACTTCAGCAAATTTCTTCTAAACTCCTGGCCGTATATGATAATATCTATTTGGTTGTAAAAGTTCAATTGCTAACCTTTGTCCGCTCAATATAACTTCAGATTTCTTGTAACGGGTTTCCAGTGCTCTAAGCCTAGGCAGCTATTGCTGATTTCGAGCAATCGTTAGTGTGATTTTCATCGACGTGTTAATTGTATAGTTTATGAAAATCTCTTCCTGATCGACATACATACATACAGAACTTCACACGTACTACACATAATTTGGCATCGAAAGTTCAACGGCCTTCGCTGTCTTGCCTACTCCTCTTCGGGGCGTTAAAAAAATAGTTCACATGACTCTGAGCACTATGGGACTTAACATCTATGGTCATCAGTCCCCTAGAACTTTGAACTACTTAAACCTAACTAACCTAAGGACATCACACAGCACCCTGTCATCACGAGGCAGAGAAAATACCTGACCCCGCCGGGAATCGAACCCGGGAACCCGGGCGCGGGAAGCGAGGACGCTACCGCACGACCACGAGCTGCGGACTCTTCGGGGCGTCACCCGATTGAACTGCGGTTGCCAAGTTTATGGCTCGGCAGTACTTCCGGCCTTAAACTTTCTGTGCAGCCCTCGTTTGTGACAGATTCAACTCTGATCAGCAGTCTTGTAAGGTACAACTGTTGCTGTACAGTTACTTTCACCAGTGTTACGACATGTGCAAAGAAAATGACTATGTCTGGTCGTAAGGGAGGATTGGATTTGACACTGAAAAATGCGATTTCAATGCACTGCTAGTTGTAAGAAGTATTAATGATTTTTTGCAGAAAATTATGTCCAGTCACAAGGAGGGTACAGATGTTGATATTTCAACGTGAGATTCGTCCCAGAGCCGCAGCCGCTAGGAAGATTTATTTCCGATATTTCGCTCATTGTTCGATGTCACCTGATTAGGGCTGCAATCGCAGCTTTTCAGGTGCTTGGCGGAGGTATCCGGTGTCCTGAAGTCACAGATCAGCTTAGCCTGTGAAAAGCGGTTAGGTATAAAGGAAAGTTTCGGCCAGCCGGCTTGTCGGTTCTGGTCCACAGCAGCGGGGTCAAGTGTCCGGGGGTGGTCCTGGCGACACTCTCTGTTTAGATGAATACTGAACTATTACTCGGTATGTGATTGTGTGCTTCCATGGTAGCGTGTGTTGCATGTATTCTCGGTGGGAAATTGAGATATTCCGTATCGATCACTGCCAAATCTTGGTGCTGGACATAATCATAACATCCGAAATCCTACTACTACAATCGTTCATGGCCGTGTTTGTGCACTCTGGCATACATGCTCGTTGAAGTCTGCGGCTGCGGTCAAAACGGAAGTTTACTCCTAGCTCTGAGCGTTGGCGCTGGCGTTGTAAGAGGGGACGCTGCGTGCGGACATCGGGGCGGTGAGTGGGCTATATCGACAAGTATTTTCTGTGATCTCAGGCATCTAGCCGTGACTGCTACCAGGACTGTGGTTTGGTGCTTCTCAATAAATTGCAGTTCACTATGTCTTTTAGCGGCTGTTGTTGTTGTTGTATCATGCAGCAGACCCTTTCTTCCTCATCCTTCGTCCTGGTGTAGCTGAGAGAAGAAACTTAGGAATTCCGAAGTGTTTTTAAAAACCTAATCGAAATGTCAGATTCCCGGCTGATACCTTCATTGTTTCTGATAGTGGTATTGCGAGCACGCATATCTCAAGCCCCTCCTGCAAGTTAAGGACAGAGTGCACGGTTGAACTGAAATTTGAAACTTTCAGCTACCTCCAATGCAATGTACTTACTACTAAATGACCTAAGTCTGCCAGTAGCCAACAACAGGAGGCAAGGGGAAGAAGTCCGGAAGAGGGAATAGTTGCGTTATGAAACCGGGCAGGACTGAATCCCGCAGTACATAAAAACCCTACAAAGGTTCAAATAGCTCTGAGCACTACGGGACTTAACTTCTGAGGTCATCAGTCCCCTAGAACTTACAACTACCTTAGCCTAACCAACCTAAGGATATCACACACGTCCATGCCCGAGGCAGGATTCGAACCTGCGACCGTAGCGGTCGCTCGGTTCCAGACTGTAGCGCCTAGAACCGCTCGGCCACACCGGCCGGCCCTCTTTATATACCAGTCCTAGTATCCACCAGTAGGAAGTAAGGAAAAACTGGCCACACACACGGGGTGTCGATTTAATTAGTCAGTAAATCTGATAATAAAGGAAGATTTTCATGACACACGCAGCTGAGGATTTACTAGATATCCACTACTTTGTTAAAGATACTGGTTGGGATTAGTGTACCACATAAGATTCTACGTACGTTTTCTCAAATGTCATCGTTCCATCCGCTACAGGTTTCCATAACAGTGGAAGTGTGAGAACAAAACGATGTACCGACTGCCAAGCCAGGTCTACATTAGTCGTGAGGGAGCAGGGAATGTGGATGGAACAGTGAGGAGGGGGGGACATCTTGGTCTGTGTGTACTTGCATATGTTGGTTTACATAAACATTAGAGAGAGAGAGAGAGAGAGAGAGAGAGAGAGAGAGAGAGAGAGAGAGAGAGAGAGAGAGAGAGGGGGGGGGGGGGGGGGGAGTGGCATGAACATGTGTTCAATTTCTCAGGTCCGCAGACTGCACGAGCCGGCTGGCGGTGCAGCAGCAGACAGTGGGGGCGTAGTGGGAACAGTCTTGACACTGGCGCGTGGTGCAGCCTGGCGAAGTGGCTGCGCAGCGCCCTGTGGCCAATGCGAAACATTTTTAACACTATAATTATGTGCAGTGACTTACGTTGACGTTGATTTCGTAACGGCATTCTATGCGCAATAAAAAAGCGATGTATTTCATTACTTCTTCTCTATTATTTTGCACTACCTGTCTCTTCCAGTACAGCAGTTAATGATGAGCAAGAGAGATCCAACCCCTGCAAATCGAATTTTATAAATAAACAGTATATTATTAGCCATGGAACTGAATTTCCTGTCATGACATACTTTCTCTCCAGCAAAAACTTTATTTTCCCGCAAATTTCCAGATGGTGGTGGGGTGGAAGGGCTGTTGGTTTCCGGGGGGGGGGGGGGGGGGGGGCACAGAGTTAATTAAGTCATTAATCAGAAAACATGCTCCTTTCTGAATTTTTTTGATTTGTTCTGTCTGGGATCCATCGAAGTTCGGTGATTGCGGTGCACTTAGAAATCAACTTTCTTTTCAGGGTTTCAGAGTGGCTGTCATTCCAGGTAGGAATACTATAACCATAAATCATTAAGTTGCTGCAAACAGCGTAGTGAGCCACTCGCGCGCGCGCGCGCGCACACACACACACACACACACACACACACACACACACACACACACACACACACACACACACTCCTACATCTCACCACAAGGGGAATTCAGAGTGGCACAAAGAACATACTGTTACACAGAACAGATGCAAAGAGCTGCTGCGGTGTCTTCGTCCCTATGTGTAATTCACTCCCTCTTGGATCCATTATGGAGGTCGCTCGTTTCGCGCCTGACGTTAGCCTACGATGATTTCGGTTGTTGAGGTGGAAAAATTAATACAGAGAATTAAGTATAAAAACAATGATGAGACTGTTTCTTCTTGTGGATTTAAAAAAGAAACAGAGTAAACCTAGATTACGTTTTTTTAACTTACCACTGAATTTGTCATAAGATGTGGTGCAGGAATACAATCCCAGCATTTGTCTTAATCAACTTACACTTCAGAGGGAAATCTAACTCCAGATATTGTACGAAAGTTTCGAATCCTGCTGCTCGCGACTGCCTTGGAAGTTCCGTTACTACTGCGCACTTCCTCATGACTAGCATGCATATACGTGCAAAGAGTTCTCGAGAGTTTCTCTCAGACACCAACCACTGAATTTTTCCTTTCGTCCCAAGCTATGCTCAGATTAGAAATAAACGTAATTCTTTGTATTTGTGTGTTTGGTCGTCGAGTGCTTCTTTGATAGTGTTTTTTTACGTAGCCTCTGATGCGACTGGAACTTCCGTAGTGCGGTGACGACGCATCCGTGCATGACATCGTCAGGTGTTAAGTATTACTGTATACTTACTAACGTTGCTCAGTTTAACAGGTCTGGACATGTTCCCTCCGAACCCGTTCGTAAATGTTTCCTGATACAAGCGCTTTGTTTGAGAGTCCTCCACTGACTTGACATAATGCTCAGTGGAGTAATGAGAACCTCTGATGCAGTTCGTAAACTTTACCATACGCGTGATGCAAATTAACTTCGGAACTAAAACAAATGACCCGCGATCTGAATATACAGACATAGATTACACAGCGTAAAAGAATTCTTGACATATCGTCATTCCATTGTAGCTTCCCATTGCTTGTATTTGTCTCACTCTTGTGAGCCTTATAGTATACTGCGTTTCGAAATGTCAGAACTTATTAGTCTTCTAATAATTCAGTGCAAAACTCTTGCTTTCAAGTGCATGTAATATTGATACACAGTACATTCCACGTTATTTGTTCCCCCTCCCGCGTCCAAAAGCAAGAAAACATTACGCGTAATCGTCAGGCTGACGATAACTTCATGGCGCACTGTGTGTCCTATCAACCGATTCCCCTTTTTGTCCACCATGGCCGGAAAATATCTCCCCCCCCCCCCCCGATTCTATTGAGTACTTTCAGAGCTACCCGAGCTATCTATCTAATCTTCAGCATACTTTTGTATCACCACTTTCCAAAACCTCTCCACGTCTGGATTGTTCATTGTACACGTTTCAGTGCTTTACGAAGTCTACGCTTTAGGCAAATAAATCGAGGGAAGACTTCCGAACATTTATTTTCAATGTTAAGATATCCCTTTCAGGAAACCATTCCTTGCTGTTACAGGTCTGCATTTTGTAGATTAGTTACTTTGGTTATCATGAGTTACGTTGCTGCCCATATAGCAACTCAACTACTACACCGTGTCCATTTCGTGATTTATCACTTCATTGAGCAGACAATACTCCAGTTCCCTTAATTTACGTTTGTTGATACTCATCATACAATCTCTTTCCAATACATTAACCATTCCAGTCACATGTTCTTCTAAATACGTCTCCGTCTCTGACAAAATATTCAGCAAATCTCAATTACTATTTCTTCTTCCTGAACTTAAATTCCTTTGTCAAATTTTTCCTTTGATACTTCCTCAGCTTGCTCAATGTACAGATTAACGTCGAGGATTGATTGTAAACATGTCTTACTCCCTTCTCAACTACAACATCCCTTCCACATCCTTAGAAAAGTACAACTGCTGTCCGGTTTCTGTTAAAATTGAAAATAACATTTCGTTCCATGTATTTTCAATCCCCACTACCTTCAAAATTTCAGTGTTTTAGAGATACCTCTAATTCGACAAATGGTGTAAACGTAGCTTTGCCTTTCTTTAATCTATTTATAAAAAAAAAGTCGAGGGGTCAATGTTACCTTGCGAATTAAATTTCCCTGGTACCCAAACTTACACTTCCCGAGGTTCGCTTCTATTATTCTTTGCACTCTTATACCATTAATTCATATCATTATTTTACAACCATAACTATTAAACTGATCGTTTGGTAATATTCCTCTGATGGCACTTGCATTCTTTGACATTTCAATTATTACACTCCTCCTCAAGGCTGAGGGCGGTTCTCGTGCGTCAAGCGTCTCGCATACCAGGTGGAATTATAGAGTCGAATTTGGTTTAGTGCCCTTGCTAAATTGGTATGACCGTTCCTGTACTCCTAAATCTCATTGATAACCTTGATCAGTCAGTTTGATAGTGGAATGCATTATTCATTCCTGTAAACTGAATCGATACGGTGCTTTCGAGCCTGCACGGTACAAGAGAATTCCGTGTCTGCCATTTATTAAATAAAACAGCGGACGGGCTAGTTGTACTCCTTCAGTCATTATATAAATAGTAAATGGCTCGGGGCATATAATCATTTTGCTAAATGCACCAGTCGTTTCATTTTCTCAGTGGAGACCACGTGACCTATTAAAAACACAAACGGGGGGAGAGAGAGAGAGAGAGAGAGAGAGAGAGAGAGAGAGAGAGAGAGAGCAGGGATGAGAACTGCGGTTTCGAATATTCCTGTCAGTCTGTTCCTGTGGCAGGGAGCAGCTTAAGCTAACAGTACGCGTTCACCGGCCAGCCCCAGGAAGATGAGAAAAAAAAAAACTTGGTAGCGGTAAGGGGTGGGGGGAGGGGGACGGGCAGCGGGCAGGTAGCTACGACTAAAAGCGTTGCCAAGCACTCCCTGTGGGGAGCCACGGGCCATCCGACCCACGGCAGCTGTTTTGTACGGGCGCGCTCCTCACACAAATGTGTGGCCATTCCACGGGGCCGCCCTTCGGTTTGTTTGGGGAGACTGAGGAAAAGAAGTCCACTGGTCTGAGGCACAAACGCAGGCCTCAATTCAAGTGGAGCTACATACACCTTTCGGCGGAAATTTACCTACGTCCGCTAGATACTCTAAATTAAGAAGTTTATATTAGTGTCCATAGCTTCCGTAGGCCACAGAAAAGCATTTTTCACAGTCAGCTGTGACAGACTATTGGAAGTTCTCAGAAAGATTAAACTATGCTATCCATTACCAAAGTCAGTTTAACGAGTCATTGTCGCAAAATACTGTCATAATTTATTTGCAGAAGAATGGGAGAACTGGTAGTGGACCTTGGGAAATTTTCGGAGAAATGTACGATCAAGTGAGGCGATACTGATACTAATAATCATATGATAGGTTAAAAAAGGCAAACCTACATTTATAGCGTTTGTAGATTTATAGAAAGCTTTTGGTAGTGTTGCCTGGAGTACACACTTCGCAATTGTAAAGGTAGCAGGGGTAAAATGCAGGGGGCAAAATGTTTCATACATTTCGTACAGAAATCAGACCGCAATTCCGAGTGTCGAAGGTCACGAAAGGCAGGCTATGGTTAAGAAGGGACTGGAGCAGGCTTGTAGCATATTCCCGATGTTGTTCAATTTTTCCATTGAGCAAGCAGCGGAGGAAACAAAAGAAAACTTGCGGTAAGGAATTACCAATCAGGAAGAAGTGGAAGCTCAGGTTTATCAGTGGCACTGTAATTGTGTTAGACAGCAAATGACTTAAAAGAGCAATTGAATGCAATGGATAGTGATTTGAAATGAAGTTGTAAGGCGAATATAAACAAAATTAAAACAAGTGTAACGGAATGTAGTTCAGTTAAATCTGGCAACACGGAGGGAGTTGAAGCCGATAATGACACAAAAAATAGTAAACATTTTTTTGTAGTTGGGTAGAAAAAACTGAAGACGACAGCGGTATTGAGGATATAGAATGCAAACAGGAATAGTGTGAAAAGCATTCCTGAAAAAGGAATTTTTTAGCATCAAACGATAACTTAATGTATGACCGTCGTCTCTGAAAGTACTTAGGCGTAGCCTTTAATGGTAGTGAAATATGGACGATAAACAGTTCTGAAAAGAAGAGAATAGAAGCTTTTGAAATGTGGCGCTACAGAAGTCTGCTGAAAATAACTGTATCACACAAATTAAAAACGGAATAGGTTGACGAAATAATTTGGCTGGTAATGGGTGGAAGTGTCGGAAGTAAAACTGGCTCGAATGCAAAAGCATGTTGAAACGGATGCGGTGTGCAGCAGTTCGGCAGATAGGAAAAGACTTGGACTAGACAGGCTATCGTGGAGAGCTACATAAAAGCTGTCTGAGAGCTGACGGCCACAACCACTACCCTCAACCACTGTCGCTATTACCACAAGTAGAATTGGACGATACCAGAGAGCGTAGAAATAAAAGGTGTATGCGTGGAATACAAAACCCACTCACCACAGTCCACCCGCCCCCTCCCCACAGCGTAATTTTAGAACGAGTGGCATGTCATTGTAGAATCAGGTGACAGTAATTCACAAACAAGTGATCCCTTAAAGCTGTCGGCTCATTAATTGCACTGAATGTCTGATTGAGAAAGCGCGAGATTGTTGTTACAGAATGCACGCATTTCGCGTGTATCTGCGAGCTACCCATCGCTTGTTTTCGAAGTACCTTTCGTGTATTGCCGGGTGTATGTCAATTCACATTAAATAGTACGTTCCGTAGCGTGTGTCGGATACACTATTGTCCGAATAATAATCCTTACCCTGAAAGAAACTTTCTGTGCTGCAGCTACATATACCGTATGTAAAAGCAGTAAGTTACCCTTCTCCGTCTGCTTAGTGACAGGGAGAACGGGCTGCTTTTTGTCATTAGCCGTGTTTCTTTTCCCGAGTAGAATTCGTGCCTGACTCGGGTGAAGTCAGCAGTATTCACAATCCTCCAGTACCTTCCTTGCACAGGCTACAGTTTCCGCTGTAGGGTAAATACCCATCTTTTCTGTAGCCCATAGCGTTTAACGGGGGTTTTAACATGGCTAATGAAAGTGAGCGTACCACAGCTACCGCCGACCGGCCAACGCATATCGCCGTCCCTTGCCGGTGCAGAGGCCGAGCGCAGTGCAGCAGAATTGACGTGGCTGCCTGTAGTGCCCTGCTTGAGACACTGGCGTGACGATTCAATCTGGATTTATCTTGACACGACAGTGTGTCAACCATTACCGTTAATGCCAGTACAAATTTGGTGACTGTTATTCAGTACGTAGAGAAGAATAACCTGAAGATACAGAATACACTACAAAGGCGCATTCAAGAGTATGGTTATCCCCGCAGCTTGCTATCTTGGCAAAAACTATTTGTGTGTAACTGCTTCATCTATGATGATGATGATCTCCAGTAACGAGAATATCGAATACATAAGGTTCAAAATTGAGTCTTTACTTTTACAATGCTAGTATGAAATGTGTGGAAGATCCTACTTCTTATTGTACCACACTGGCTATTAATTTATCTGCCTGGTCGAACAGTTAGCGGATCATTGGAAGAATGACTCTAAGCCTCTGTGCGCTCTATTGTTTCTCTACTTACATCAGTACGGATTCGTATGGGGCTGAAAGGTATTCGTAGATTCTGCCTAGAAATGCAGTTTCTGGAATTAGCTAAGCGCTGCTCTAGTCGTGATTTTTCTAAATTTATGGTACGCTCTACAGCCAGCCCCGAAATCTGTGACCAATGCCGCCACTCTGTATCTAGGGACCATCGAGCCCAAGAGAAGACACAATCAGGGTTTCACACACTCGAGCAGCAATGAAGTCATAGCTGTAGAAGTGTTCTGTGAGCAATCTCTTTCGTACAGGAACTGCATTTCCCCGCTGTGCTAGCAACGAATGGAAGTCTGCTCTTGTTTTCACCCACAAATCTCTTTTCTTTTGCCCTTGTCCCGCATCGGCGCAGGAACGATGTGGTTTTTAGCTGATTTGGCGTGGTTAGGTTAAGGGGTGGCCGGTACTGCCACTGCCTGCGTGTAGTGTTATTCATGTGATGTGGAAATGAGCGATAGTTTTCTGGGTAGTTGCGAATCGTCCCTGCTCTGTATTCACCTATTGGGATTTGAGGAAACAGCTTGGACCTGTTGCCTAGATACTACAGCAGGTCGTTTTACATCCGTTAATAAAATTAATTGCTTGTACGTGGACGTTGCTCAACTAGGTGAAAATCATATCCAGTTATGTTAATTTACTGTGGTAGGAAGCTGCAACTACGTTTCTGATGGTAATTATGGTAGTGCGTAATAACTAAGTTCGAAATGAGATATAAGCTAAAACGCGCTTAACTAAAGGGGCATTGCTTTTCAATTGTGTTTCAGAAAAGGTAATCGAGGGAACTGAAAACGTATCTTAAAAATAACAAACTAATGAGGATAGGAAACACCAGTAGTACGATAGACTTCAGACGTTCACAGACGACCTAGCGATTCTACGTCAGGATATTCAAACAGCACAAAACACACACAAATTGTTAAAGAAGCAACGAAAAAATGTCAAAATTTCATTTGACAAAGCAAAATACATGTCTAGCAAAAATGAGGGTCCAAAATTATAAAAACTGAATATAGAGAAAGCGAGAGTGTTCATTAGTTAAAAAAAAAAAGGATAAGCCATTTAAGACTGACCTGCAAAAATTTGGTGTACGAAATTCGTTGCCACAAAATGGAAAGAGGCTTCAATCGGATACGTCAACGAAAAATGTATCCAAAAATACACAAAACTGAGATACAACGCATTCCTCAAACTAGTGTGTCTTTGAGGCTAAAAGAAACTGTTTCTTCAAAAAGAGACAATGAAGACATCGTTGAGAGAGAACGAAAAGTACCAGGAAAAATTTAAATAAAAATCATGCTGAAGAAGTAACACATTAAGAGCAAATAAATGAACTAAAAAGTATACATACATTCGCGTATGAAAATTATGTGGGTATATTGAAAGAATGGAACCAACCACATTCTTGAATTCTAAGAACGTAGCAGTAAAGGTAAAATAGAAACAAAATCGAGCAGTGCAGTAAAAGAAGAACCGAAGGATCAAGAATAACAGAAGTTAATACACCAGGCAGAAAATCAACGTTTAGACATTTTCGCAAAACACCAAAGGACACCGCAACAACTTGGTCTGACTATCTGAAAAGAGCCCATTCTGAGAGAATGGAAGTAACATGGAGCCAAATAAAAAGTAAAATAAAATTTAGAAAATGCCGTTCGTTGTAAATAGCGTGGTCCAGTAGATGTCAGACTTGCATAATATTAATAAATAAATGGTCAGTACTTCAGTGTGTATGGTTGATAATTCTGTAAAATTTATTATGTAGTATTATTATGTCTTTGCGGCCATACCTCCCTCACTATAGGCGTGGATTGGCATGTAGATTCTCCTTTATCTCTCATTAGGTTTGAATCCGTACCCAGGAACACGGACTGTCCCTAGCTCTTAGAACCAGTGCTGGTTGCTTCACTGCTGTAGTGAACTGTAAGGCGATCGGATGAGGATGTGTACATTTGTTACAAAGCTAGGAATCTGCATCCACCGCTGTTCTCGCAGTGCTCAGTTTAATTGCTAGATGCCCCCAAGCTGCCTTCATATGAAACGGACTGGTTGTTCAATTAATCCATCTTCAAAGCTATCGCATTTATCGTGATATGGACAACTTTAAGTTTTCTAGGTTGAGAGTTGGTTATTAGGTTTCGCACCAGGCTGGCGTTTTTACGATACGTAAATTGGTTACATTTTTATTGGATGGAATTTTCTGATTATACTCTCTGTGTATCTTCTAACACATCTCTGCAGTCCTGTTCCACAAAATTTGCTGCGTTTACCCATGAAAGTTGATTGTGCATTGGCTAGTTGCCTAAAATGTGATAAATATCAGTCGCAATAAATTACTTTCCCCCTTTCACGTAGCATATATTAGAGCGGGACGCGGCTATTTTACGGGTTTCTTCGATTAGCACGAAAGAGTTTGCCTGCCGTCAGGGGCTGCCATTACAACCATTCTGTCCCCAGCGTCTACAACCCGCACTACAACTTACGAAGGGAAGTTTGATAAAGTGTACAGGAGCTGAAGGTCTGTTCTTCATGTATTCTTCAAAATTAATTTGCGTATCAAGACAAGTCAACTGCATTTCTGGTACGTCTCAGTTTGATGTGTGAGACAGTGCTTTCCTTCACTGCAAAGCAATGAAGCAGCTCCCGTTGTGGAAAAAAATTCGAGCGTAGATAATTGGCTACTGTAACCGTGATACGGTCCCGTATTCGAAGACAGTGAAATTTTAGAGCCGTGCTTCAGTCCTTACTGGAGTGAGGTTATGTCGCTGCAGGAGGCCTTGAGCTCGCTGAGTTTCTTCAGGTACAAAAACTTAGTGATGAGATAAATTTAGTTGACTAAACAGGTGGTCTTTCTTGGGTGGCGCACGAGGAATAAACGATTGTGTTCAATCTTCTTGTAAGTTTGGTTTGGCAGAAAATAAGAACTGTTTTGCTTTTAAACAGAGTATTGAAGCCTGAAAAAATTTTTTCATCCCTTGTTTCAATAATAATTTTGTCGGTATAGATGGAATTCATAACGGTACAAACATAAATAGAAAAGAACTTACGGTCATCAACCAAATTAATTTGTGTTGGTAAATACCGTAAATAAAACCATACAGTTACAGAACATGTAAGTAACTGGCGAATCGGTTGAACAGAGTTGTTAGGTGAGGTTTGGTATTATCAAGAAGTGGAGTCGGCTTGCTCATTCAGAAGTCGTCCAGGATGGTTCTCCTACATCTATATCCGAAGTATTTCAAGCAGTGATAGTTTCTGCCCTATACGGCCATAGTGCAGTATTTCTACATCTGTGGTTTTCGGACAACGCTGCGCAAAAGTTGATTCAGTTTTCAGCGGCTTCTCCGCTTGCCTTCTTCCTTTCCACTAGGAAGTAACAAACAGCGAGGAAAAAAAAAAAAAACAGCAGTAACATTGCTGCACCTGTACCAGAATACATTTCGTCTGCATAGGTACTTCAATTGAAAGCGTTCTTGTTCCGAAAAGAAGTCTCCTAAAATAACCACGTTGTAACATTTCTTCTATACTTGGTGGATGGCTGAGAGTAAGTTACCTTTCTTAATGTTTTTCAAAAGTTACTCCTCGTTACGACTGAGTGGCGGTTTGTTTTACCAGATGATCAACGTGTTTTGAATATCTACTCCCATTTGCGTGTTTCATGCTTAACTTGTAAATTATTGGAAGTGACAACTCCCCTGGGAGATAGTGGTGGTTAGTGTTTAACGTCCCGTCGACAACGAGGTTATTAGAGACGGAGCGCAAGCTCGGGTTAGGGAAGGATTGGGAAGGAAATCGGCCGTGCCCTTTTAAAGGAACCATCCCGGCATTTGCCTGAAACGATTTAGGGAAATCACGGAAAACCTAAATCAGGATGGCCGGAGACGGGATTGAACCGTCGTCCTCCCGAATGCGAGTCCAGTGTGCTAACCACTCCGCCACCTCGCTCGGTTTTCCTGGGAGAGAGTGCTTCAGCGTGTACTTAAGATCGAATATTACAGAACATACTTTTATTAAATCAAAAAGACCCAGAATCTTGTAAAAGAGGCGAATAAAAAGTATTTCAGGTATCTGGACGCCAACCATCTGCTTAACAGTTCGTAGCTCTACGCCTCTATCCACTACTCCACATTGAACACATGAAAATAGAGACCGTATCCTTTGCTTTAGATCTCCTCAAGGCTTTAACCGCCGATACGTCATTATCTTATATTTAATTATGACAAATTGTACCAGTACCGACGCTATTGAAAAATGATCCTCAATGTGTTGCTTTTTTCAGAAACAGCAGATATTCATACGACATAAGTTATGAAAGCTATTTTTTTTCCTTCAGAGTCCGATCAGTCGCGGAACGGGAACCATAGAGAAAATAAAGAGTTTTATTTACAACATTTAGCTAGACTTTCGAGTGAGACTTACATAATGAAGCCGGCCGCGGTGGTCTCGCGGCTCTAGGCGCGCAGTCCGGAACCGTGCGACTGCTACGGTCGCAGGTTCGAATCCTGCCTCGGGCATGGATGTGTGTGATGTCCTTAAGTTAGTTCGGTTTAAGTAGTTCTAAGTTCTAGGGGACTGATGACCACAGCAGTTGAGTCCCATAGTGCTCAGAGCCATTTGAACCACTATAAATAATTAACAAATCCTTCCGTTATGTCCATTGGCAATGCCTTTGCAACCGCGTATTATTCTTATTTTTCTTTTCTTGCTGGAGTATTGTTTCGATTGCATTGTTAAATACATCATAAATACGTTCCCATTTCCTAAAGCCAAACTGCCATTGATAAAGTCCGTGAAGCGCCGTGTGGGACTGGAACATTTGAAAGTGTTTTGATCAGACAGATTGGTCTACAGTTTTCAGGATTAGTCAGTTCCTCAACTTCTGGATTTATTATAGCTTGTTCTAATTTTCAGGTAGTAGGCACCCTACCCACTGCTGAAGAATCGTTTAGTAATATCTACAGGAATGGAATAATTTGTAATTGTTAGTAGTTAGCCACGAATGTTACGTACCCATGAAGCTTTGTTTTTCGGTTCCATTGTGGCTGGAGCTGCTCCTTCACCGAACGGTTTGGGTATCAAAGTATTTCTACATTCATTGTGTAGCGCATATACAAGTTACTTGTGGAGTTATGTCGTGATCATCGTCCGGGAGGAGTTTTCCAAGCAGGTATGCGGCTGTCTTCATGCATGGGTCACTGATAAATTTTTGCTGTTGTTGTTGGTAGAACGACTGGAGTTTAGGTCTGGTCTGTCAGTATATTGTATGTTTTATCCCACACATGGGTCTTCAGCTGGTTTCTTAGGCAGCTTTCCCACTATGCCTGTTTGTGCTGGTAAAGCAATTCTCGATGTTCAAACTTAAGATTTTTGTATTGTGGCAGTCGTGCTGCTTCGTGGCCGCACTCGAGAACATCTGACAGGCAAGGAGCCTTCTAGCTCGCCTTGACATAGTCTGTCAGAGCATTCATGTGAGCACGGCCTGATGCTAGGGCAGTTTTAGGGATGCATTAGAGTTGTGCATTTCGTTTGTAGTCGCGTGTGTGCGCTCAACGAATGAGCACTTTCCGCTTTTATGTCCGCTGTTAACAAGTTTTTGCCGTGCGCGTAGCTGTCCGCTTCCCTGCTTGTTTACCAGTATAGGGTTCTACGTGGTCGGTATTAGGCGTATATATTTGCGAGACTCCATTAGCTATATTGGTGTCGAAGTGCAATAGAACCCGAATGTTCGCTACTCTCCCCAGTGTTTGTTCATGGTTGTACTTCTGTTTATAACTACACCAACTGGTTTTGCATTAGCTGATCCAGTCACGTAACTGAAGTTAGCCATTTTCCAGGTATATCTCCATGATTCAACAAATCAGCTCCCATTTTTTCAGTCTTTTCTGAGTTCAGCCATTATAAGGGGACTTCTCTCTGGACTTACCTGTAAAACGTTTGAAGTCAATATCGGAAGTGTACGAGAACGTTGCTCTGGGGGTTAGGAAGTCGTGACTCGAATCCAATTCGTCCATGGGCTCTTGCAAGGTCCCTGTAAAAGTTGAGTTGATTCCAAGGTTCCGATCCTTTTGTGTGGGTTCGACATAGGTGATAAAATTCTTTAAAGATGTACAGTCAGATTATTTGGTTTCAGTATTAGTCAGTCCACTGCCATCTTTCATCGCCCTATTGTTAGGAATCAAAGGGCGATGTAATCCTTTTACTCTAATTTATTGAATTTCGCATTTAAATGGATATTTTTATAAATGTGATTCAGATTCACTATTTCTAAATGTTGTTTAGTGTCTGTATTTGAGAGTGAGCCACGCTCTTTCGTATATTTGGTGATTCCGCTTCATCCTTCATTTTATTACATCCACACATTGTGTTCGTCAGTAGATGTCGGTTGAATCTGCTTCGAAATTATAGGGCTTGTGCACTGTTGCTTAGGTTATTCGTGCGTGTTCAAATTTCACCCGTTTAATGTGTAACTTACGCTTGATACTGCCCTAATTTTTATTGGAAAGGATATGTTACCGACGTTTCCTACAATAATTTTTATCTTTGTTATTGTGGGGGACTTTACAAGGCACGCTCTCGGATTATTGTTGTCAGTTCCCTGCCTGGTATTTTGTATGGCCTGATCCCTGTTGGAGTCTGCGCCTTCAGGGGTTGGAGGGGCATCCCACGCCTGCTCTAGTCCCATGGCGACCCTTGCTTTGCGGTCTGCACTGGCCCTGCCCTCTCCCTTTTATCTTTCATAAGCTTTTATCATTTGCATGCGTTGCTCGTTTCCTTGGGATAACAGATGGTGAGGTTGTGCTGGTGGGATGCAGAGTGTGCGTCTCCCACAGCGTACCATGCTCCAAGAACCTCCAACTGCATTCTGGACACAGCTGCTCGCCCACCTTACCACTTCTCACTCCCCTCTTAGTTATCCATGATTCTTATCTCTCTCTTACTGTATCTTCCTTCTATTCGAGTATCTCAGGACTTAGATTTTGTATCCTGTTTTTGAAGTTTATTCCTGGCCCGATACATTTAGAATGAAGGGACTGATAACTTCGCACTTTGGTCTCTTGAACTCTAACAAACAACTCGACCTATTGGAATCTGTTCGTTGGTCACTGTTCTATATTTCATCTTCCAGTTCTTCATCTCTAGCGGACACCTGGGTTTGCTGTGTCGCACTTAGAAATATATGTACCCTGACTTGTGTTACGGACAAACGATCTTGCGTAACTGAGTTTTCGATGAACTGACACTATTAAGAAGTGGTTATTGGTCTGAAAAAAAATTAATTCGATAAGAAGCTGTCTTTCACAGTATCCATTTCATTTGTCGATATATTCCTAGGGACTGTGGTCATGTTATTGATCATTGCAATTCCGAAGTACTGTAGATGGAGATTTTCTCATCGCCATGATTATGCTTGAACAGATTGTACTGTGTACCATGATACAGCGTGTACAGCGAAGGAGTCCCTGATGGCAGAGTTAAATATCTCGAAAAGTAAGATACAAGAGTGCAGCAAATGCTACGTTTATTGTGGAAGCTGTAAGATTTATTTTTTTACGCAAGTTTCGAAGTAGCTCGAAACGCTGCAACAGATGTCGTTCTAATTGCAATACGTAGTGCTTATAAATAGTGCGCCGCGGCTCAGAGCGAGTACTACCGCTGAAACGTGAAAGGTGGTTAGCGTACCGAAGGAAGAGGTAGAAATCATTCCATTGAACAACGTGTTTTTCTAGTACTGGAATACCTCAGGTTAGAGCACGGTCCTAGGTCTACAAGGCCAAGTTTCCAAACACGTTTTAATGTTACAAAAGGACCCGATGCAAAAACCATTCGCAAGCTCTTCACGAAATTCCAACCGACTGGCGGCGTCGCTGATCTAGAAGGAAATATTGGCACCGGACACACTAGTTACTCCTGCAAATGTGGTGACGATTTCTGGAATTGTTCAGCAAAATCCAAAGAAATCCATTCGAAGAACTACAGTAGAGCCAGGTTTGGAGCGTTCCAGCACGCAGAAATTACAGACACAGAGCCTACACATGTTTCCATTAAAAATCCAAAGCCAACAGGCCATATAGCACGAGCTGTGCGACGGAGGGCTGATTTGGAGAATCAGATTCTTACATTGATTGATAATCAAGGATTTCATGTTGGCTGCGTATGGTTCACAACTGAAGCACACTTCACCTGAAAGGAATCTGGAGTAAGCAAAACTCGGGATTTTCGAGTTCCGAAAAAATCCCTATTTGTGAGAAGCGAAACCACTGTATTCTACTAACGTTACTATTTTGGCTTCAGTATGCAGCAGAGGCATTATTAGCGTTTTCTTCATGAGAGACAAGGTAACTAGTGAACGCTACATAGAAATTATTTTACAGTTTATCGCCACACAACCATCTTCGGAGGATCGGCCAGGCACTGAATGGTTCTTGCAACATAGGACCAAATCACATCGCATCAAACAGGTGTTTCGGTTTTTTGATGAATATTTCGGGAATAGTTATTGGATTGGATTATTGTAAATTTACTCGCCCAGATGTGGACTGACTTTCATATTCACACTATCTCACTCCCTGTAACTACTTCTCGTAGGGCACATTCGAAAACACAGCCTACAACCACCATCCCACCACGCTTGATGAGCTTCAATCGGCAATGTGGTATGTGAATCCATTTCAATTGCTTCTACAGGCTGTGATGGCAAATTACATTGTTAATTTGCGCCACCTTCCTACTGGGAGTGTTGGATATTTCGAAAAGATTGCAATCATATGGCAGAGGCTCCCTGCATTGGACGAGTTTAATTATGCACGCTCCATGGTGTTCAGCGCCATCTATTAGCAGTTTCTCTAACTATTTCGTGACTTCTGTATAGCTTGTGTGTAAAATTCTTACAGCTTTCACAATAAAAACCCCATCTGTTTCCCTCGTCCATCGATCTCAGTTTGCGAGATTCAATTTAGAAATCAGCATATCCTTTGCTGAACACCCGGTATCTGCAAAGTCTACCCTAGTAAACTGCCGTTGCAGAAATATTAGGGTATGTAGTACATTCTTTGCTGTCAATCTTGTAATTTTTCTTTGGTTCATGGTACTTCGAGTATCTAACAGACTCGTTCTTGTATTCATTCTTCTGGTGACAAAATTGCGACTGTGAATTGCCACATATCTGCTGTGCATTGTAGGATTTTGTTGTATGGTTGTCATGGAACTTAAAAATCTAGGAACTCCAGTGCAGTTGTTAATATTATTTTTTTCCATTATGGTTTTTTAAAAGCCTGCCACTGTGAATAGGTTTGTTTATAAATAACTTTCCTGCTACCGGTCAGGATTTTTAATTGATATTTTACACGACGTGTTTCGAGGAATAATTCCCATTTTCAAATGTTTTCTCTTTGTGTTAAGCCATTTTATGCAATGTTCTCAATGTGTTAGGTTCTGCTTTGTTTTATTGACTTTACTGCAATATATAAAAAATGAACACTTCGTGGTTTTGGTATGTAGTTAGTGGCGAAATGTGGAAGAACTTACACTTTTTCTTATGGTGCATTTGTGTATGTAGAGTTTAACATGTTAAACATCACACACAACTTTCAGAGTACAGTATACATCGAGACTAACTTATGTAAACAAAGTTACAAAGATGTTTTTAGATACGGTTGACAGAGATAATGTTGAAGGTCTTCCACACAGTACGATATACTTTGGTACAGAAGGTATTTACCTTAAGTCTGGATTATAATTTACTTGGAGCGCTTCTACAAAAATTGTTCAAATGGCTCTCAGCACTATGGGACCTAACTGCTGTGGTCATTAGTCCCCTAGAACTTAGAACTACTTAAACCTAACTAACCTAAGGACATCACACACATCCATGCCCGAGGCAGGATTCGAACCTGCGACCGTACCAGTCGCACGGTTCCGAACTGCGCGCCTAGAACCGCGAGACCACCGCGGCCGGCAGCGCTTTTACAGTGGTGCTTTTTTCCATGTGTTACTTTTCTTATTTAAGTACATTGTCGAAGTATCTGAAGAAATGCACAGATTCACTTTAAAGTTTTTCATTTAACATTTTGTCATCTATGTCCTGTAATGTGAATATATCTCCCGTTCTTATAACAAATCCGTTTTATGCCCTTTATTTAGGCTTTTGGCGTTTTGCTCTACTTTCCCAAATGGGTGTCTTGCATTACGTATGTGTGGAGCTATTGCTCATGCTGGATGTCTGTTGTGTGTGCAGGCTGTGTAATGTGCTTCGTGTACCTGACGTTCAAATTTCGGTCCGTTTGTCCTAGGTAGAACATTGAGCATTGGTGACATGTTAATATCTATATTCCAGAGTCTGAGAATGGGTCGTGAGTACACTTAATATTATGTATTAGTTTTCGTTCAAGTTTATTTTATGTTGAAAACTCAAATTTTACTCTTTGATTGCCAATGTATATGATGCTAGATATATATTTATTATTTTTTTGGTGTACTTTGTGTGTTCCTTCACTTTGTCTAGGACTGTGTCAACCATGGAAGCAGTAAGATCATTAACAACTGAAATCAAGTTTGTTTCTTGTTGCATGTTTTTTTGCTTTAAAGGTATTTTATTTGCCCTAAGTAGCACTAATTTGTGTGCTGCCTACTAATGAATGACCAGGTGACATGAGGTTACAGGGATTGTGCTGTAATTGTATTTTTCGTATAAATTTTTAATATGCCTGTGTTGTTTCTTATACTGTGTAGGTCCAGGTAATTGATGGTTTTGTATTGTTAATGTTTCACTGTAAATATAATTTTCTGAAGCGATTTAAAATGTCTGTTGCGTCTTTCGTGTTCCCTTCTGACTAACAGTAGCATGTCATCTACATATTTCCTCTCAAATTCAATTTTCTTTAGTCAGAGTTCTTGTCGGCTTAGTAACTTTCGTCTAAAGTCATTTATACGAGCTTTGGTACATGATACACTTGATCCTATAGCTAGACCAGCTAGTTGCTTATAAATGTTGCCATTAAAGGTAATATAACTTAGTTAACTGAAACCTAGTTAACCGAAAGAGTTCCGTAAGTGCTAAAAACAGGTGCATATATAAGATTCAACAAGCACTGTCAACAACTAGATATAATTCCTGTTGGTATTATTGATATTATCTCATCCTCGATTTCGGTCCCACTCCCGAACCTATCTTTTATTTCTCTCACAGTTTCGTAGACTTGTAGATGGAACACAGCAATTTTAATACTAGCACTTCGTTCTTGATCAACCCGTGCTGTTGTTCGTTCTTATTTCTTGTACATAAAATACATTATATCTCTTTCCCTTTAGCTCACCCCTGTTTTTTTTTGAGTTTCTAACATCTTGCACTATTTGACATCGTTGAACACTTTTTCCAGATTACCAAATTCTGTGATTGTGTCTTGATTTTACTTCAGGCTTGATTCCATTGTCAAGCGCAGCGTCAGAATCGTCTCTCAGGTGCCTTTACCTTTCCTAAGGTCAAACTGATCGTCATGTAACAGACCTCAGTTCTGTTTTCAGTTCTTCTGCTAGGTATATTATTCTTGCCACCAGCTTGGATGTATGAGCTGTTAATGTGGTCGTGCAATAGTTCCGGACTTTCCGGCCGCTTATTACGTTCGGAATTAAGTGAACAGTATTTTTTTTATAGTCTGATGGTACGTCGCCAGTCTCATATATTCTACATAGATCTAAAAGAAAAAAGTCCTAAATTTGGACTGATATTTGATCACCTGTATCTTCCACGTCGACTCCCAGTTGTTCTATTGCTTCATCAGACGATTCCTGCCCCCTCATACTCCTTCAGTGTATTGCTTCCGCATGTCCTCCCTCACCCCCTCATTTAACAGTGGAATTAAAATTGCAATCTTAATGTCAAAGCCCTTGCTTTTAATTTCACCATAGGTTATTTGACTTACTTGTATGCTGAGTTAGTGCTTCCGATGATTATAATTTTTTTCATTTTTCCTGCAGCCATTAAGCCTTTTCTACCTTGTATTTCCTGTTAATAAATTTCCTGTTAATAAATTTCCTGTTAATAAATTTCCTGTTAATAAATTTCCTGTTAATACATTTCCTGTTAATACATTTCCTGTTAATACATTTCCTGTTAATACATTTCCTGTTAATACATTTGCTAATGTATTTATTTTACTGTATTCCTGTCTCTCCCTGATCATTTTTGTATTTACATCCTTTGTCGATCAGTTTCAGAGTTCTTATGTTACCCAAGGTTTCCTCGCAGACACCTTCCTTTTGCCTACCGTCCGCAGCTCGTGGTCGTGCTGTAGCGTTCTCGCTTCCCGCGCCCGGGTTCCCGGGTTCTATTCCCGGCGGGGTCAGGGATTTTCTCTGCCTCGTGATGACTGGGTGTTGCGTGACGTCCTTAGGTTAATTAGGTTTAAATAGTTCTAAGTTCTAGGGGACTGATAACCATAGATGTTAAGTCACATAGTGCTCAGAGCCATTTGAACCATTTTTTGCCCACCTTTTTCTACCTTTGCCTACCTATGCCTATCTTTGTCTACAGGTATCTGAACCCTACAAATATGATATAGGGACTTACTCTGCCAAGTTTTATGGTAACCTCCCTGGCGGACATGGTAAGAATGATGGAGATATTTTAAAGAACTGGCCTGGCTTCTCGTCCAATTAAGAAGTATTGTTCACAATTACTACAGATCCTCAATGGCAGTGTGCCGATGCCTCTGTTCAACCATACTCCTGCTACGAACAAGCAGTATTTCACACGCTCTCTAGTGTCTGATGTCATTCAAACTAAGTTACGCATTTTCAGTTCGTCGTTCGCGCCACATTCATTCCAGGGCACTATGGTCACAATGACAGAAACGGTAATCAGCCACATAAATACATTTTCACTTACTTCATCATGCTCGTTTAGTGATGTAGATGTGGATTACAGGAGAGAACTTGGACCGCGAAGATATGTTCCACAAATATGGGAAGAAGTGTCAAATTTGTTAAGGTGCTTTCTCACCTGTGCGCGTTGATCCTGTGTTTGCGTCATGGACAAGAAGGCAATGGTAAAAATATATGGAAAATATTTATAAATCAAAATGCCTCATAAAGGGATCAATACGGCCTCAGCATACCAAGGGCCCCAGAATCACTCTTCTTTCTCAAAATGTGTTTGAAGCAGTACGAACAAAGCGCTTCTATTTTGTTTCGGGTTTACGTTTGTCTAAAATTCTTAACAAATAAGAACAGCCTGGAAACAACAGCTACTTCGTTGCACTCTGTGATCCGCGGAACTGACCAACCATAAACCAGAAAATGCACAATAATACTTAACAAATTAAATGTTTCTCCCTTTAGTGTACTCAATGAATACGTGCGAAAAATTGCACTTTCTAAAAGTGATGCGTAGCAGAACAAATCACCAAACGAACAGAACTGCGGATGGGCAAACACCTGCGCCTGCTCGCAGGCCCGTGAGCACAAATTAAAGGCATGCGTGACCTCACACCGTTGCACGTGCACTCTCGCCTTCCGTGCGACGACCACATGCACCTAGAGGGCACGGAAAGTTGCACAGGTGGAAACGTATTTTCAGACAAAGAAGCTAATGAAGGGACACTCCCATGATTTGGCAGTTAGATTTGAGTATTATTGAATAAGTAGTCTTTTTCCCCACGGCTTCGCTCGCGTACACGCTCGACACATACCGTACACATCTCCTTCTGCCCCCTCTCTCTATTCAACCCCCACTAACTACTTAAATAGCATTTTTACATTAACGTCTTCAATCTGACCACGACGAAAAGGTGAAACATGTTTTTTCGTAAACGAATAGCATGTACCATCCCAATACATACATTAGGCAGGAAGGTAGGTAGATATTCCATTCTATTAGCAGCCTCTGTGTCGTATCTCCAGCCTGTCGCGCAAAAAGTTATTACGCAAAATGTTAATAAAAGCATATGGATCGCCCTTCAACGTTAATATGAATTTATTTCTTGGCGGTTTAGAGTCGTTGTTAATGTTGTATGTAGTACAGTACGATGCCATGTGCGTGTTGACATTTTGTGCAACTTCCCTGTATCTCAATCTGTAATTCGCAGTGTGTCATATAGTAATATTCTTCTATTGGTGAGAAAAGAGACGCTGAACTCCAGGCAGACGTTACCAGGCAATGGAAGTGAAATGAGTTAATGCGAAACCGGCGAGACAGACTAGGGAAGGAGGTGATTCGGTGCCTGCTGGTTAAAATGTAGAGTTGCGCTTTTAGGGAGTAGGCCTGGTGCAGGTGGAGACGACGCCCTCATTATGCGGATTAGCCGCGAAGCGCGGCCCGCGGGCTCCGCTAATAAACTGACGCCCGCCTGCCGCTACAGTCGCAACTTTCTTCGCCTCGAAATTACAGTCGGCGAACGCTCTTAATCCGACACGGTGGCAAATCCTACTACGAACGTCCACCACTTCTACAGAGCTATTTCTAACCGCGTTTCCCTTCTCTTCCCCACCCCTGTAGCGCATAGAGCATAGGTTTCCTATCTTTCTGTACCATTAATCCTGAAAGACGATAGTTGCAAGGAAATACCTGCAAAAACATATAGAACACCCTCGATTTACTTAAACTCTGGGAAAATCTCAAATTTTTGACTCTTTCTTTTGTCGTTTTCGTTATACGCAACTGACTCTACAAGCACTGGAAACCTAAGATTGCATAAATATTTCTTTATTTAAAACAACCATTTTCAACTGACTTCGCTGTCATCTTCGGGTCATAAAAACCACCTTGTTCCACGAAGTTATGTGAATACAAAACACATTACAAAAGGTTTTTCATCACTAAAATATTTAAAAACGTAAATATTTTAGTTACGATAGTAAGAAAACTGGTGTTCTACGGATCGGAGCGTGCAATGTCAGATCCTTTAATCGGGCAGATAGGTTAGAAAATTTACAAAGGGAAATGGATAGGTTAAAGTTAGATATAGTGGGAATTAGTGAAGTTCGGTGGCAGGAGGAACAAGACTTCTGGTCAGGTGAATACAGGCTTATAAATACAAAATCAAATAGGGGAAATGCAGGAGTAGGTTTAATAATGAATAGGAAAATAGGAATGCGGGTAAGCTACTACAAACAGCATAGTGGACGCATTATTGTGGCCAAGATAGATACGAAGCCCACAACTACTACAGTGGTACAAGTTTATATGCCAACTAGCTCTGCAGATGACGAAGAAATTGAAGAAATGTATGATGAAATAAAAGAACTTATTCAGATAGTGAAGGGAGATGAAAATTTAAGTCATCGGTGACTGGAATTCGGTAGTAAGGAAAGGGAGAGAAGGAAACGTAGTAGGTGAATATGGACTGGGGCAAAGACATGAAAGAGGAAGCCGCCTGGTAGAATTTTGCACAGAGCACAACTTAATCATAGGTAACACTTAATTCAAGAATCATTAAAGAAGGCTGTATACATGGAAGAAGCCTGGAGATACTGACAGGTTTCAGGTAGATTATATGATTGTAAGACAGTGATTAAGGAACCAGGTTTTAAATTGTAAGACATTTCCAGGGGCAGATGTGGACTCTGACCTGTAGAATAAAACTGAAGAAACTGCAAAAAGGTGGAAATTTAAGGAGATGGGACTTGGATAAACTGAAAGAACCAGAGGTTGTACAGAGTTTCAGGGAGAGCATAAGGGAGCAATTGACAGGAATGGGGGAAAGAAATACAGTAGAAATAGAATGGGTAGCTTTGAGGGATGAAGTAGTGAAGGCAGCAGAGGATCAAGTAGGTAAAAAGACGAGGGCTGCTAGAAATCTTTGGGTAACAGAATAAATATTGAATTTAATTGATGAAAGGAGAAAATATAAAAATGCAGTAAATGAAGCAGGCAAAAAGGAATACAGACGTCTCAAAAATGAGATCGACAGGAAGTGCAAAATGGCTAAGCAGGGGTGGATAGAGGACAAATGTAAGGATGTAGAGGCTTATCTCACTAGGGGTAAGATAGATACTGCCTACAGAAAAATTAAAGAGACCTTTGGAGAAAACAGAACCACTTCTATGAATATCAAGAGCTCAGATGGAAACCCAGTTATAATCAAAGAAGGGAAAGCAGAAAGGTGGAAGGAGTATTTAGAGGGTCTATACAAGGGCGATGTACTTGAGGACAATATTATGGAAATGGAAGAGGATGTAGATAAAGATGAAACGGGAGATACGATATTGCGTGAAGAGTTTGACAGAGCTCTGAAAGACCTGAGTCGAAACAAGGCCCCCAGAGTAGACAACATTCCATTGGAACTACTGACGGCCTTGGGAGAGCCAGTCATGACAAAACCCTACCTTCTGGTGAGCAAGATGTATGAGACAGGCGAAATACCCTCAGACTTCGAGAAGAATATAATAATTCCAATCCCAAAGAAAGCAGGTGTTGACAGATTTGAAAATTACCGAACTATCAGTTTAATAAGTCACAGCTGCAAAATACTAACGCGAGTTCTTTACAGACGAATGGAAAAACTAGTAGAAGCCGACCTCGGGGAGGATCAGTTTGGATTCCGTAGAAATGTTGGAACATGTGAGGCAATACTGACGCTACTTATCTTAGAAGCTAGATTAAGGAAGGGCAAACCCACGTGTTTAGCATTTGTAGTCTTAGAGAAAGCTTTTGACAATGTGAACTGGAATACTCTCCTTCAAATTCTGAAGGTGGCAGGGGTAAACTACAGGGAGCGAAAGGCTATTTACAATTTGTACAGAAACCAGATGGCAGTTATGAGTCGAGGGACATGAAAGGGAAGCAGTGGTTGGGAAGTAGATTAGGAAATGAGACAAAGTAGTAAAGGAGTTTTGCTATTTGGGGAGTAAAATAACTGATGATGGTGGAAGTAGAGAGGATATAAAATGTAGACTGACAATGGCAAGGAAAGCGTTTCTGAAGAAGAGAAATTTGTTAACATCGAGTATAGATTTAAGTGTCAGGAAGTCGTTTCTGAAAGTATTTGTATGGAGTGTAGCCATGTATGGAAGTGAAACATGGACGATAAATAGTTTGGACAAGAAGAGAATAGAAGCTTTCGAAATGTGGTGCTACAGAAGAATGCTGAAGATTAGATGGGTAGATCACATAACTAATGAGGAAGTATTGAATAGGATTGGGGAGAAGAGAAGTTTGTGGCACAACTTGACCAGAAGAAGGGATCGGTTGGTAGGACATGTTCTGAGGTATCAAGGGATCACCATTTTAGTATTGGAGGGCAGCGTAGAGGGTAAAAATCGAAGAGGGAGACCAAGAGATGAATACACTAAGCAGATTCAGAAGGATGTGGGTTGCAGTGGGTACTGGGAGATGAAGAAGCTTGCACAGGATAGAGTAGCATGGAGAGCTGCATCCAATCAGTTTCAGGACTGAAGACCACCACAACAACAACAATGATAGTTATGACAAACCTTTTATAATGTGTATATGTGGTGTCTGATCTTTCAGACGTGTCCAAAGGAACACAATAATTTCTGATCCAGCAGCTATTATTAAAGACACAAAGGATTTACAGACATAAGCTGCTAGCAGGCATTCCCGATTCAAATTTTCAACTTTCTTCGTTGATTTCAATCAATGCCTGCTCGCAGCCAGCCTTCATAATTCCTTTGTGTCTTTTATAACATGTTTTTTCCCGCATGACAACTTGGTGTGAGGTCCATTTTTAAATTAACACGTTTTATAGCCGGCCGCGGTGGCCGAGCGGTTCTAGGCGCTTCAGTCCGGAACCGCGTGACTGCTACGGTCGCAGGTTCGCATCCTACCTCGGGCGTGGCTGTGTGTGATGTCCTTAGGTTAGTTAGGTTTAAGTGCTTCTCAGTTCTAGGGGACTGATAACCTCAGATGTTAAAATCCCGTAGTGCTCAGAGCCATTTTGAAAATTTTATGACAAAAAGATATTTAAGGTCTGAAGATCACAGCAAAGTCTGTCGGAACCGATTGTTTTAAATAGAGAAATATTCGTGTGACCATGACTTTTGAATATTTTGAGCTAGTAAAACAGACCGCTTTTCAGTTTCTCAAAATGAGGAAACTGAAGCAACTGACGGTGGTGACTGCTGTTAGGGCCATTTCTGGCCAATATACTGCTTCAAATTCTACATCTCCATCTGCATAGATGGCTCTGAGCACTGTGGGACTTAACTTCTGAGTACATCAGCCCCTATAACTTAGAACTATTTAAACCTAACTAACCTAAGGACATCACATACATCCATTCCCGAGGCAGGATTGGAATCTGCGACCGCAGCGGTCGCGTGGGTCCAGACTGAAGCGCCTAGAACCGCTCGGCCACTCCGGCCGGCTCTGCAGAGATATTCCGCAAGCCAGCGTACGGAATGTGACCGAGGATACTGTGTACCACTACTAGTCATTTCCTCTCCTGTTCCACTCGCAAACGGGGCAAAGGAAAAATCTGTCTGCCTTGTATGAGCCCTATTTTCTCGTATCTTATATTTGTGGTCATTACGCGCAATGTATGTTGGCGGCAGTAGAATCCTTCGGCAGTTAGCTTCAAATGCCGCTTCTGTAAATTTTCTCAATAGTATTTCTCGAAACGAACGACGCCTTCGCTCCAGGGAGTCCCATTTGAGTTCCCGAATCATCTGCGTAACACGTGTTGTTCGAACCCACCGTTAACAAATGTAGCAGACCGTCTCTGAATTGCTTCGATGCCTGCCTTCCTTCAATCCGACCTGGTACGGATCCCAAACACTCGAGCAGTACTCAAGAATAGGTCGCACCAGCTTCCTATATGCGATTTTCTTTACAGGTGAAAGACTCTCTCCTAAAAGTCTCCCAATAAACACCGCGCAGTTGAGCGCCCAACAAAACCATTAATCATCCCAATAAACAGATGTCGACCATTTGCCTCCCCTACCACAGTTTCGCATGATCGTTCCACCTCATATCGCTTTGCAACGTCACGCTCAGATATTTAAACCTCTTGACTGTGGCAAGCAGGGCCCTAGTAATACTGTATCCGAACATCACAGGTGTGATCGTCCTACTCATAAGCATTAACGTGCATTTTTCCACATTCAGGGCTAACTGTCATTCATCACACCAACTGGAAATTTTGTCTAAGTCGTCTCGTTTCTTCCTACAGTCGCTCAACTTCGACAACTTAACGTACACCACGGCTTCATCAGCAAACAACCACAGATTACTGTCCACCCTGTCCCCCAAATCATTTGCTTATAGAAAACAGCGGTCCTATCACAGTTTCTTTGAGCGTTCCTGACGATACCCTTGTCTCTAATGAACACTCGCCGTCGAAGACAACATACTGGGTTCTGTAATTCAAGAAGTCGTCGGGCCACTCACGTAACTGTGAACTTACTCCATACGATCATACCTTCGTTAACAGCCTGCAATACGGCACCGTGTAAAAATGTTTTCCTGAAATCTAGAAATATGGAATCTGCTTGTTGCCCTTCATCCATAGTTCTCAGTATATCATGTGAGAAAAGGGCAAGTTGAGTTCCGCACGAGCAATACTTTCTAAAACCATGCTGATCCCTGGACATAAGCTTCTCAGTGTCATGAAAATTTTTTATGTGCGAACTGAGAATACGTTAAAGGATTCTGCAGCAAACAGAAGTTAAGGAACTTGGTCAGTAATTTTGCGGGTTCATCGCTTGGTACTTACAAGGGAACCTCTCCATCGCACCCCCCTCAGATTTAGTTAAAAGTTGGCACAGTGGATAGGCCCTGAAAAACTGAACACAGATCAATCGAGAAAATAGGAAGAAGTTGTGTGGAGCTACGAAAAAAATAAGGAAAATATACAAACTGAGTAGTCCATGGGCAAGGTAGCCAACATCAAGGATAGCCTGAGTTCAGGAGCGCCGTGGTCCCGTGGTTAGCGCGAGCTGCTGCGGAACGAGAGGTCCTTGGTTCAAGTCTTCCCTCGAGTGAAAAGTTTAATTTTTTATTTTCAGACAATTGTTATCTGTACCTCATCTCTTTTTTGGGAGTGATTATCACATCCACAAGAAAACATAAATCGGGCGAGGTAGAAGAATCTTTTTACCCATTCGCAAAGTGTACGAGTTAGGTGAGTCGACAACATATTTCTGTCATGTGATGCACATGCCGTCACCAGTGTCGTATAGAATATATCAGACGTGTTTTTCTGTGGAGGAATCGGTTGACCGATGACCTTGCGATCAAATGTTTTCGGTTCTCATTGGAGAGGCACATCCTATCGTCTACTAATCGCACGGTTTTGCGGTGCGGTCGCAAAACACAGACATTAAATTTATTACAGTGAACAGAGACGTCAATGAACGGACAGATCATGACTTTGCGAAAATAAAGAAAGTAATCTTTTCACTCGAGGGAAGATTTGAACCAAGGACCTCTCGTTCCACAGCTGCTCACGCTAACCACGTGACCACAGCGCTCTGGTGTTCGTTATCCTTGATGTTGCCCATCTTGCGCATGGACTACTCAGTTTGTATATTTTGATTATTTTTTCTTCATAGTTCCACACAACTTCTTTCTGTTTTCTCTATTGATCTGTTTTCGGTTTTTCAAGGCCTATCCACTGTGCCAACTTATAACTAAATCTGAGGGGGGTGCAATGGGGAGGTTCCCTTGTTAGTGCTGGGCGAGAGATTAATTATAAATGCAAGCCAGATATGAGGCCAATGCCGTAGAGTACCCCTTGTAAAATCGATCTGGGGTTCCATCCGGACCTGGTGATTCATTTGCTTTAAAATTTTCAGTTGTTTCTCCACGCCAGGTATTCTTAATTACTATGTTGTCCATAAGGCAGTATGCCCGATGGTCAAATGACGGTATGTTGGTACGATTCTCCTGTGTGAACGATTTCTTAATCGTGAAATTTAAAACTTGTGCTTTCATTTTGCTATCTGCCACACCGAACTGGTAAGCAAGGGACTAAATGGAAGCCTTAGATCCGCTTAATGGTTTTATATACGATCAGAATTTTCTCAGGTTCCCTGCCATATCTTTAGCTACGGTGTGACGGTGATATTTGTTCTATACTTCGCGCATAGGTCTTCCTACAGACGCACGAATCGCTACTAACGTTCGCTTGCGTCATTTATGCGTTCCCTTTTGAACCGAAAGTGCAACAGCCTCTGCTTCCTCACCATCCACCGAATTCAGTCATTAAACCATGGTGGGCCTTTCCCATCCTTTATCCACTTACTAGGCACACAACTCTCCAGACCACGATTAACAATCTGCTTAAACTAGATCCATAATTCCTCTACACCCATCCTACCGGAATAAAGTGTTGCAAATTCACTGTGTGAGTGACATACTAATAACTGCTTATCTACTATATCCAGCGGAAGTACTCTCCTAGCCTTCTTGACTAATTTATTAACCTTCCTAATCATAGTTGCTATTGTGATACAATGATCGCTAATCCACATTTCTATACTGACTTCGTCGATAAGGTCCGGCCTATTTGTAGCTATGAGATCCAAGAAATTTCCATTGCGTGTGGGCTGTCGAGCTAGCTTCTCAAGACAATTCTCAGAAAGCGTGTTCAAAAGTATTTCGCGTGACTGTCTGTACCCCGCCGCATTGCATCCATAGACATCACAGTCTATACTGGGCACGTTAAAGTCGACTCCACCTAGTATCGCATCATCTGGGTATTTACTCGCTATTGACTGTAGAATTTCTTTGGATGACTCTAGAACTGTCCCAGGAGAATCGGGTGTCCGGTAAAAACATCGAACAGTTAACTTGTTTTCACCTGAATTGGCCATTGCATTGACATTTGCATGAGTTTGAATGAAACAGAAATGAAATGAAAGAACGCTATCATCGTTACATGTAGTATGTGGCCTTTACTTTTCGACTTAGAATTATTATTTGTGGTACCCCCGAATCCGTGGCGACCTTACGCACCTCCTCTGCCCCCCTCCTCTGCCCCCCTCCTCTGCCCCCCTCCTCTGCCCCCCTCCTCTGCCCCCCTCCTCTGCCCCCCTCCTCTGCCCCCCTCCTCTGCCCCCCTCCTCTGCCCCCCTCCTCTGCCCCCCTCCTCTGCCCCCCTCCTCTGCCCCCCTCCTCTGCCCCCCTCCTCTGCCCCCCTCCTCTGCCCCCCTCCTCTGCCCCCCTCCTCTGCCCCCCTCCTCTGCCCCCCTCCTCTGCCCCCCTCCTCTGCCCCCCTCCTCTGCCCCCCTCCTCTGCCCCCCTCCTCTGCCCCCCTCCTCTGCCCCCCTCCTCTGCCCCCCTCCTCTGCCCCCCAACACCAGTCTGACTTTTCACTGCATGAAGAAAGGAACTGTTTGGAAATTGGACCCAAAATAGTAAGGGGAAGATGTGTTCTCGGTCCCTGCATTTGAGGTAAACTAAATATTGTTAACAATATTTCTAGTATGAAGATGTTGTTCACGAATAACTTCAGCACTTAAATGTAATTTTAATATTGATGATCCAACTTCAATAATACTGTCTAGACCGTAAGCTACTATGTACATCATTTGCGAAAAAAAAATTAAAACCAGTTCTGTTTTTAAAATGTTGTTCTTCGAACAAATACGATCGAATATTTTCGGAAAAGACGTCCATAATGAAATCTGACGATAGTTGCTTAAGTCTTCCTTGTCACCTTCCTTAGGAAAACGTTTAACTATTGCATATTTTAATCTGTGCGGAAAAGTTCCCTGTCTCAGTGGTGCATTACATGTATCACTATGGACATTACTTCATAAGTTAGAGCACGTTTCCAGAACACTGTCTGAGAGTCCGTAAACACAATGAATTTTGTCTTTTGGGATTTTTATAATTTTATTAATTTTAGTGAAGGATGTTGGTGATGCCTCTACTTGCTTACAGTTTTGTGGAAGACATTTTTAATATATTCTCTTGATTAATTTGAACCAACTCGTAACTTGGGAATCATGTATCATTATCATCATTTAGGTTACGGTATCCTGTACATTGTCTGCTAGTCCTGTCTCCCATTTTACAACATCCGACGTAGTCTTAAACGTATTATCTGCATCATTTATTTTAGTCTGGACCTGTATTTTTCTGAATATTTTAATGACTTTCTTTAAAATATCACAGCATTTTTCCATTAAGCAAGTAACTTCAAATCTCGATTTGTTCTGGTTTTTAATATAAATTTTCCTTTGCGTCTTATAGATTTTAATTCCTCTATTTATTCGTGGTTTTTAAAGGTGTTTTCTGGGTAACGTTTTAGGAAAGCTACTTCCAGATATTGACACACATTCACTATGGAATAAACTGAATTCTATATTAGCATATAAACAGGATGTCTCTCGTATGGCTCGTCAGGCGAATTTTCTCGTGTGTTTCAACAGATATTTGTGCAATTTACTTTCTTCAGTGTGTAGCTCGAGCCAGCCCAAACAAATACTGGTCATTGCGCCTTTCATGTGACACCCAGTGTCGACGGAAAGCGTCGGTTTGTCTGCTGTTAGGAGTAAAATTACTTTTTAAACCGGAATTTTACGTGCTCATTAATAGAGCTGTTCCAAATCAGTCTGCTGCGACATTAGTTTTATCGGTGTGTACGAACGGGGACAGCAAAACACGAAGAATTCGTACTCCAGCAGAGATAGCAGCGCCCTGGCCCGCCCTGACTGCTAACCCCCATGCAGCAGTGCTGGTCGGTCGCTGCTGGAATTGTGGTTATTCTTCGTGTTACACTGTACATCTTAATACATATCGATACAGCGGATATCGTACCACAATTACTTGGGAAATCTCTATCGAATGGGCACCTGAAATTTTGGTTTAAAAAATCATTTTACTCTTGACAGGAAACAAACCGACGCTTTCCGTCGACACTGGGCGACACATGAAAGAGTAGAAGAGCAGTTTTCGTCTGGGCTGATTCCAGCTACACACTGAAAAAAAAATTAATATCTACCGATATACCGGAGAAAATACCCCTGATTCTCATAAGAGAGGAGGATACTGTGTACACCTCATCCCCTACCATCTCTTTTTAACGTAGTCTTAAAATATTGTCCTGTTCTCATTAATAAGCCTCTCTCTCTGTATGATTATGCCTGAGAGCTATTATGTGCTGTTTACTACCATTAATAACGCATCATGAGCACATAGTACATTAACAATTTGGTGCACATTAACTGTATCAGCCTGAGCACTGCCCATAAGTATGTTATCAAACAGGGTCGTGCCTTTCTTCATAAGAGTTCCAACATAAACTACTGAAATGAAATTGGAACAGGTAAGTTATGATCCCATTTAATTTTCCCTGTCTGTGTCTTTTAAGCAATGCACACTGAAATCTTGACAGACTACTAACTCTCCTCTTGTCTCACAGGTGGCTCAACAATTCTGCTCCATGTTGCATAAATAGCTGAAAGTTCCTTAGAGATGATCTGTAGATTGTTTCAGTTACAAGAGTATTCTACTGTAAAAACACCGAGCATATTCTTCTTAGTACTGATCTACGCAAAAACTGCTTTCGTCAATATTTATTACTGCAACTCCTCCTTTTGCCATGTTCACACTACACAAAAAGATCAGAGACTATAATCTCTGATATTTAACTTCTCCACCCCTGTGAGTACGTGATTTTCAGAGAGGCACAAAACGTCTTTCACTTTGGAATATTTCACATCTTCTAAACATCATACATCTATCTATCTTGTTTTTCAGCCCTCCTAATGTCCTGACTAAACTAATTTTGTTTTCTGGAAAATGTTAAGCGTATTATGATACTTTTCCAGTTCCTTGCAACACTATCTATCTATAAACTAACTCTATTCTAACAGGTGTGTCCCTTTGACTCCTTCAATCATAAGAATTTTGTCTCGAGTGTTTGTGGCCAATTTTACACTTTTTGTAACTGATCAGCTAATCTGTCCTTCCCCTCCCATTCATGTACAGGCCATGATTCGTATCTCCATCTCCCAATTGCAGCACAGATATGAAACATCCAGCCGAAAACAACGTACTCTCCTCTTCATTAACACGGCTAACAGCCGAGCTAACTGAGGGTTCGGCACGCCAATGTAAAACGTCCAGAAACACCACGGGTGTGTGTGTGTGTGTGTGTGTGTGTGTGTGTGTGTGTTCCCCAGACCACCTTTAATGCTATAATAAATGAAAAGCACCAGTGTGCTTTTGTTCTACAATATTGTGGAACAAAACCAAACTGGTGCTTTTCATTTATTATAATGTTGTTCTACCAAGAACCGACGGAAGATTCTGTTGATTTAATGCTATAGTCTAAGTTCTTGAAAGTCACTTGGGGTTTGCTGTCGGACACTAAAATGAACTCCATTGAATATTCGGGCGATCCAACTGTTCTCAGCGGGTCTCAAGAGCAGAAGCAGCATTCTATTGAAGATGACGAACAGTTGGATCGCCAAAATATTGAATCGAGTTCATTTTATTATGTCATAGCAAACCTCAAGAGACTATAAAGACTTATTACGGCGGGAAAGTCTACGGTGTCATACATTGTAAATTACTATCCAGTCTGTTTCCTGCTGTGCCTACTATATCTACCTGATCGTCTGCATCAAAATCTCTGCACAAAGCCCATGTGTTTCCTGTTACCTAGTTACGCTTCAAAATAAGACCTTTTCCCAACAAAAAAACTTCGACACCATAAAGAATTCACTAAAAGCACTCCAATGTAACTAAACAGCACTTAACAGCTAAATGGCTGCCTGACGTTACACTAGAATGGGTACACCTCACTGATAACTCGCAGAACTGAAGTTTCAAACTGAAGAAATATTATGAAGAACAAGGGAATAGTTGTATTTACTGATAAAGGAATTTAAAG